>NC_057795.1:150447777-150450297 GCF_018294505.1 Triticum aestivum | reverse complement strand
TTGGCTAGTTGGCCGACGGGCGGTTGAATTTGGGATTTGGGGGGATTTTTTTTGGGGCGGGGGGTTCGCGCGGTGGGCGGGAGGAGTTTGGCGCATGCTCGGTTTCTCCAAGTGCAGTCCCACGTGTCAGTGAAGAGGCAAGCCGAAGCGCGTTCCGTTTGCGTGAGCCATGTGGAGGACCGAACGTGTGTGGGGTGCAATGCGACCGCGACAGGGGTGCTGTGAGTGTACCTCCTTTTTCCTTTTAAACTAGGTGCTTCGCCCCCTCAAAAAAAACTTGGTCATATGACATTGGAAGTTCCCAATGAAAGCCTAAATGAAAAATATTTAGGAATGCCATATGACATTGGAAGTTCAAAAAAATGGTGCTTTTAAATACCTCAAAGACCGCCTGTGGAGCAAAGTGCAAGGATGGATAGAGAATACAATGTCATCAGCAGGCAAGGAGGTGTTGGTCAAAGTAGTCGCTCAAGCAGTTCTGGTTTTCTCAATGTCTTGTTTTAAATTGCCACAAGGCTTGTGTGAGCACCTAAATATGTTAATTCAGAAATTTTGGTGGGGGAGTAAGGAAGGAAAGAGAAAACCCCACTATGTCTCTTGGAAGACCAAAAGGTATGGGGGGCTTGGGTTTTAAGGATTTTGAGCTTTTTAACATGGCCATGTTAGCTAAGCAGGCATGGAGACTGCTGTAGGACCCGGACTCTCTGAGCGTGCGTATTCTGAAAAGTATATACTACCCTAGCTGCTCAATATTGGAAGTTTCACTGGGAAACCACCTGAGTCAAATCTGGAGGGCCATAATTGAGGGTCATGACACCCTGAAGATTGGTCTTGTCAGGTGCATTGGGAATGGAGATTCGACAAAGATTTGGGACGAGAATTGGCTACCGAGAGAAGAGATGATGAAACCTTATGCATGCATCGCTCAAAACCCTCCGGAACTGGTTTCTGAACTTATCGACAGTACATCGGCTTGCTGGGATAGACAGAAGATCGAGTTCGTGTTCATGCCGATGGATGCTCAAGTGATCCTAGGTTTTCCTCTATGCACGCGTAATATACCAGATTTTTGGAGCTGGCACTATGAAAAGAATGGGCTCTTTTTAGTCCGATCGGCCTATCACATGCTGGTTGCAACTAGGTGAAGAAGAGAAGCATGGCTCGAGAATAGGTCGGGTTCATCGAGCATGGCAGGGGAGGAAAGATCCTGAAAGAGTTTATGGAAGATACAAGTGCCTGGGAAGGTGATGATGTTCTTATGGAGACTATCAAAACACTCGATTCCAACTAATGATGTCTGAGCCCGAAGACATATGGCAGACTCTAATCTATGCGGCATGTGTGGAGCCCCAGATTCTTGGAGGCACTCCCTCCTGGAGTGTACCATGTCCCGCTGCGGTCGCTCATAGATGAGGAATTGACGCAGAAGCTGGCAACTACAACAGAACCGAAGGTGAAACAGTGGCTTTTCACACTTATGGATCTGTTATCACATGCATAATTCGTGAGGCTCTCAGTTACACTTTGGGCTATATGGGCAGCAAAACGTAAAGCCATTCACGAAGGAATTTTTCAGAGTCCACATGCAATCATTACTTTTGTGGACAGATATATGATGAGCTCGAGGCTATTGGTGGGAAGCAGGAGCCGGTGAGGATAGAGCCAAGGGTGCCATCGCAAAACAGGAGACCAAAAGCTCCTCCAATGGGATACGCCAAGATTCATGTTATGCTGGATGCCGAAGAGAAGTCGAGGAACAACGGCCGCAGTATGCAGGGACAGTACATGTGCTTTCCTCCGGAGTTCGGCGTTGGTTATCCGCGGAGTGGATGGTCCGGCAACGCTAGAAGCTATAGCATGTCGGGAAGGAATGGCGCTCGCAGCAGACCTTCACTTAGACCAATTCATGATCGTGTCGGATGCAAAGCAAGTGGTTAATGCCATCCATAATGAAAGTCTGGGAGCTTTTGGTGCTATAATCAAGGAGATCAGACTACAACAAGTTTCTTTTCGCTGTAATTTTATTTTTAAAGGTCGTGTGAATAATCTAGAAGCAGATAGACTAGCCAAGCATTCTTTTTCTCTGGGTCCCAGGCGCCATATATGGTTGGGCCAACCCCATAACCCGATTTGTATTCCACACCTTCTGGATTTTGATGAATAAAAGCTCTACCTAGGAGTAGATATTTCGCCGCCCCAAACCCTACACAGCCACCGCCACGCGCAACGCCGCCCTCCAGCAACCGCCGGCCGGAAGATCCTCTTCGGTTCTCTCCTTGTTCACAACCACCATCAATTCTGTTACTAGAGAACACCAAAAGGTCAAAACCCTAGCCGCCTCCCTAGAACTCTCGCAGCACCATGTCGACATCCACTAGCGGCGGCGGATCGCTCTCGCCCCAGGCGGCTGCAGCGCTCCAGGAGGGCATCGGGCTGGTGTTCGGGCGGTGGACGGCGCTGCAGATGGCTGTGGAGAACAAGTGGGGCGGCCCCGACTCCCGCGCCAAGGCCGACCAGCTC
>NC_057795.1:150422483-150447284 GCF_018294505.1 Triticum aestivum | reverse complement strand
TCCTCGTGTAATTATGTCCTACACGACGGAAGTCCGTGCGGGATCCGGTAGTAAAGGTGTCTCTCGGACCAATTTTAAGCCAGCCTCGCGATGTTCCTCTTGTCGGGGTTTCGGGGCTGAACTCGCTGATAGGAAGATGGCTCCTTCGATCTGTAGGCGCTGTTCGATTCGGATAGTTCTATAGAGGACTTACGTTGCTTGGTTCTGTGCCAGTTTGGGTTCAGAATTTCACAACTCCAAAGTATTGGACGAAACAATTCAATTAGGTACGATATATTGGAGCCATGTTGTCCAATAGGTAAAAAGTCTAGTGTGGAATTTCGTAATGGTCTGTATTTCAAAATTTGAGCTTCTGTATTTTGCTCATCATTTACTTATGTTGATTTTTTGTTTTCAACCACATAGCTTGATCACACATCATTCTATTTATTTTTGCACTTCATCTTAGGTGAGAATCAGTTTATATTGAAAGAGAACTCCAATATATGTTGCATTCTCCTTTTATTTTAGAAAGTCGGGCAATTTCATCTGTACCGTAGGTGCAAAATGTGATGTTGGCATGCCTTACGTGTTTCTGCTGTATGTTTGTTGGTTTGATTAATATTTTTTGTTAGTTTCACTCTTTTTATGCATGCTCTTTCTGCATCTAATATTCATTGGTTTTATTTAGGCCCATATTATTATGAGGACTTGGAGGATATGATGTTTGACAACATATATAAATCCCTCAATTCTAACTTTGCGGATGGTAGCATTGGGGAGGTAATTATTTTTCCTTGTGCCATGTTTAGCACAGCTATAGGTCCTGAACTATGTCGAAGTAATGAATATCTGATTAAGTACTTGTTGGTGTAACTGAAAGGGTTGACTTGCTCTGACCAACCTTTAGGGTTTTAGCTGCTTGGCCCAGTTCCCCTATTGTATTTAAGGGTCGCTACTGTGGCCCTTCTTCCACTATTTTAAATGTTCACCGGGTCGATGGGTCAACCCTCCCCATTTCCATCTTCCCCATTTTTATCTCTAGCTTATCCAGCAGAAAACCTGAAGCTTCTTAACTATAATCAAGTTGGAATGTACTTCTTCTGTCATTTGTGTAAAGCTGTATTCGGTTTGCTCGTAAACGGTGCAATGTATGTTTATTAATTCAAAGTTTTTATGGCAAACAGGTTGCTGAACAATTTTTGATAATGCATGAAGAATGCCTGGAAAACAACTTTTCATCGATTGAGAAATTAAGGAATACACGGCCTCAAGGAAATGCTGTTTCCCAAAGTAGACAGGTATTTCAAGTTTAGTTTTAGCATGCATAATTTGTGTTGCTTATCTTCTCACATATGAGCTCATTCGTGTTGCAACCTAGAATCGATAGTATTCTCTCAAGCTCCGTTTGGATGCAGACATTCACAGGCTAGGCATTGCATAGACTTGAGTGTCAATATCAGAGGATATTGATATTGATGTTGAGATTGAATACCAATATTTCTATTTGGATGTTTAGGTATTAAGAACCCAGACTTGATATTGACGTCTAATGCCAAATGTTGTTTGGATGGTCAAAATGGGGAAATGCAATTGTACGAGACTATGATCATTATAATGTTTTATGCATGTATAAAAATGTTTTCCATTTAACATCTGAACATATTTGTATAATTATATATCACATAATAAAAATAAGAAGAACGAACAAATGTTATGTAAAATTACCATGTCATCTCGTAACTTCCAAAAAACATGGAAAATTGGGAAAATTGTACGCAATAGTTCGGTAAATACGGTTTTGAAGAAATGATATATGATTTGGTTTCGATAAATATCAAAATGACTCGACGAATACACATCACAAAATTATGTATCGATTGTCACCTGAATATCTGAGTAATTCACATCATACTAACACCACACCATGTCTTGGTCTCTGAGATTGGCACCACAAAGCACAAAGGTCAGAATCGAACTAGGACCAATAGCATAATATGCACTAAACAGCTAGCCTAAAGCCACACACGAACTAGTTGTCCACTTCTAGCCATGAAAGGACATTAAGCACTAATGTAGGTGTGGAAACGTGTGCATCCAGGAGCGGCATCACATCAGGATCTAAAATTTGTAAAAGAGCTGTATCAATCACTAGAACTAGACGGACCAAGCCTGCCTAGAGGAACGAAGAGGACAGTACCGGCTCCTGCAACCACCACAATGCCAGGTGGTGGCGTACTTGCGCCGGACATCGGAGAGCAGAAACGGGTTAGCTGGCGAGAGGAAGAGGGAGAGGGTGGATGGAGACAGGGTAGTCGAGCGGAGGCGCTCCGGAGGTGGAGCAGAATGAGCCTGTGGGCGGAGGTTTACTTGGTGCGTCGCCTCTCCTGTTTCTTCGGGACGGGAGGAAGGGTTGGACGAGCAAGAGACAGACAAGTGAGGAGAGTAGAGAAAAACAATTCGGCCCAAATGCACGCAACTGTCGAGCTCTAACCCAAGAGATTCGGGAACGGGCTGCGGAGCCAAAAGTTCAGCACCTCAATATTTAACCTGAATACACAGGCTGACTAGCTAGGCCTACCCAACTCCTAGAATTCTGGATATTCGGTTCTGCACAATGCCAGTGTCTAATTCCAGATCTTAATATCTACATCCAAACACAGCCTCACAGTTCACTTCCATGATCTGTTTGATAATTTGTTCAATTATTAATTCTTCAAGATGTGGTCCTTTTTATATGCTTGATTGTTGCTTTGTCGGGGTTAATTGCAAAATGCTAGATTGATTGTGTTTTTGCTCTTAACATGTGGATCTTAACCTCGTTTTCTAATTAGAACCGGTCATTGTTATTTGGAGACATACTTATATGTTGAGTAACCATGTGTATACAGTTATCTGAAGTGGTCCTCAGTCATTACAACGTTGCATTGCATAACTTTAAAGTTTAAATTGATTGATTTTATTTTTACGTGTATCTTCGACTCAGAAAGCCCCTGTAGCTAACTTTCTTTCTTCTCATGAGAAGATGGTACCCGAGGATGATGATGATGATAGCTCGGATGATGGTGATGAGCCATCAATGGGGAAAGATGAAGCAGCTAGATCAGATGATATGGTGATAGATCAGCCAAAACCTTCCAAGCCTACCCCTGATGCTGATGGGTGGACTGTTGTGCCTCCTAGGCGTGGCCGAGGCAAGAATTAAGCGCAGAAGCAAACCTTGGCAAGACAGCTCCCAGTTAGAGGCCGTTTTCTGTCTGAAGGTTTTAATATGTGATTAGCAAAACCTTGGCGCAACTCCTACTTGTGCCGTTTTCGTCTAAAGGTTTGGATTTTATCAGGAATGATGTTTGTGTTAGCATGTTATCTTTTTCACTCTTGTTCGACATGGCAACGAAATACTCTAGTTGTAAACTAGGTAAAAAGTATCTTTTATGAGGTATGCACACTTGAACTGATGATTATCTTTGCCCTTGTATTTGTGTGCTTTTGAATTCAGGTACTACTAGTTTCTTTGTCCCAAAAAGTATCACCAGACAGAACTACTAGTTTCTTTGCCCCAAAAAGTATCACCAGTAGATTTGTCCTTCTAACAGAGTAATTGACTATGTCTGTTCTTGCACCTGCCCATTTCTCAACCTCTGTAGGTGCGTGCTGCTTAGGTGCAATTCTGAAGAAGTACGACATTTCTGTTTCGGAAACCCATGCTCTCTTTAGTCAGAATAGCTTGCAAAAAGTTTATTACTTCCTCCGTCCCATAATATAAAAGCATTTTTGACACTATGGAATGGAGAGAGTACAATTTAGAAGTCCTCTACGGAAAATTTACAATGAATAAAATTATCATGGACCTCCATCGCAGAAATCCATTGGTGCTCTTGGAATTATCATGGACCTCCATCGCAGAAATCCATTGGTGCTCTTGGGAACGGCGCGCTCCTGCACGCGAAAAAAGTATTTCAAAGTGTGAAAAAAATTTAAACAAAATTTTGGCACATACATCTCGACATTATATGTGTGCATGTCAAGTTTCGGAGAAAACCTGCACTTTTTGTGGCTTGTGTAAAAATGTCAAAAGGATGTCTTTTGAAAATCATTTTTTAACACACGTGGCACATAAGTTGTCGGTTTTTCGCGAAACGACTTTGTGAGCATATACAATATCGAGGTGCACGCGCCAAGTTTTTGTTTGAAATTTTTTGACATTTCAAAATATGTTCAAAACATATTTTAAAAATCTGGAGCGCGCGCTCCCATGTGTGCCAAAACGTCACTCTCCATCCATCGTGACATTGTTTGTTTCAAACAAAGCCCACATTGTTGCATAAATAAATCCATATTGAATATAAATACTATGCGTTTGTAAGGTACTTCTACAACAATTTTGCTAACTCTCATTAGACTAGTGCTCGCAGGGCCGGTCCTGAGATTTTGGGGGCCCGGGGCGAGACTAAAACTTGGGCCCTTAACATAGACATCCTATCAGTAACAATGACTATATATATGTATAAAATATTATGAATAGCACTCCAATGCGTTCAAATCCAGTATGCATATAAAATAATTCATACATACCAATCAAAACTTCTCGATGCAAGTCACTTATGATGTGGTTGATGTCAATCTCATTTAGTAATTTCTTCTCAATGCATAAAGTTGCCAAACCGTCAAAACTTTCTTCGGTCATTGTTGACCTCAAATAATTCTTCAATAATTTCAACTTTGAAAAACTTACGATGAAAATGTCAGAAGTATAAACAAGTTGTTCTTGAACACTAGCCGACTGTGTGTGTGCATCCGATGAATTACCTACATTGTTGGAGCCACTTACATTGTTAAAAATATCGACATTTTATTCTTGCTGATCATATTCCAAATTCCCATTAGTTGGTTGTTCTTCCTATCTGGCCACTATCTCCAACTCATCATCTGAGTTCATCGAAGCAGTAGAAGCACGGGTAGCACTACTGAAAAATTTCTGAATATCTTGGATGTGTGATTGTACCAGTTATCAACATTTTTTCCTTTGCCTTTTATCGCTATCTGATGCATACTTTCTAGACAACATGATAACACAAAGTGCTGGAAAAAAATGCATCAATGTTGAACGGCATACAATGAATAGAAATATGATATACCTCGGTGCCTAGAGAGTCTAAACTCTGGAGATGCTCGGACGGAGAACAAACAAAGCGCGGCTTGTTGATCAGACGATGGAGGCCCCAGGAATTGAAATCGACTGTGGCGACGGCGAACTGTATTAGGAAGGAAATTAGCAGACAGTACGGCGGCGGCGGCGAACTGGATTAGGATGGAAATTAGGAGGAGGCGACAGTACGACGTCGGCAGCCTGAAGGCTGGAATCACTGCATGATAGAAATATGGAATAGGAAGGGGTCGTCAGATTAGATCGACTGCTCTCTTTCCTGTGCTTTTGTGAATCAAGGAATCGCTGCGTGCGGCGTGCATGCTGCTGCTTGTTTCTCAGCCTGAAGCCCAGCCCTTTGACTTGTTTCTCACCAACGGCGGTAGGGCCCATAAGCTATAGCCTAGGTAGTAAAATACCTCTGGTGGGGCCCCCTGAACTTTGGGGGCCCGGGGCGGCGGCCCCCTGCCCCCCCTCCTCAGGGCTGCCCCTGAGTGCTCGTTAGATCTCAGCACAGACAAAACGAGGGAGGGAGGGAGAAAGAGAGGTGGAACTCCTTGACGGACATGACGACAACGCGGCTGGCCATGGCCCTGAGAGCAGGAGTCGTAGACTTGGCGAGCAAGTAATTTAGAGCATCTCCACTCGTTCGGCCCCAGCGCATCCGACGAATGTGTTTTCGCGTTTGAGCCGGTGGGTTTTTCGCGCTGGGGCGATCGAGTTTCCAGTCGCGCACCCAGGTCTCGGCCCGAAGACGCCCGAAAAAAAATACCAAACTTGGCTTTCTTGCTGCCAAAAGCGCCTCAAGTTCGGCGATCACCATGCCATAAGTCGGCAATCATCATGCCACAGTTCGGCGATCAAAACATGCCCGATAGTTCGGTGATCAAAAGGAAGGAAGCATAGACACGGAATGCATCAAACGGCGGGCTCCTCGGTGGGACTAGCCGGGGTCGTCGTAGATGCAGGCGTGCTGGGCGTCGGTGCGGCTTCTACACTCGGGCTGGTGGTCGGCGTCGGCACCGCTTCGTCACTCGGGCTGGGCGTCTGTATCAGCGTGGGCGTAGGGGTGGTCTCTGGCCCGGGCATCTGATTCAAGATGAGGCCACGCTCCGCCAGGTACCACGCCTTGGCCTGCTCATCCATCTTCAACATTGTTGGGGAAGTAGTAATTCAAAAAAATTCCTACGATCACGCAAGATTTATCTAGGAGAAGCATAGCAACGAGACGAGAGAGTGTGTTCACGTACCCTCGTTGACTGAAAGCGGAAGCGTTTAGTAACGCGGATGATGTAGTCGAACGTCTTCACGATCCAACCGATCCAAGTACCCAACGTACGACACCTCCGTGTTCAGCACATGTTCAGCACGACGGCGTGGCGACGGTGTTGGTGATGTGATCCGCGCAGGGCTTCGCCAAAGCACTACGACAATATGACCGAGGTGGTAAACTGTGGAGGGGGGCACCGCACATGGCTAAAAACCAACTGTTGTGCTTTGGGGTGCCCCCTGCCCCCGTATATAAAGGAGGGGAGGAGGAGGCCGGCCACCAAGGGACGCACCAGGGAGAGGGGAGTCCTACTAGGACTTCAGTCCTAGTAGGATTCGCCCCCCTTTTTCCTTCTTCCGGAGGGGGAAGGGGGGAAAGGAGAGGGAGTAGGAGAAGGAAAGGGGGCGCCGCCCCCTTCCCTAACCCAATTCGGCCTGCTCCCTTGTGGGGGGCGCACCAGCCCCTTGTGGGCTGGTTAGCCTCCCTCGTATGGCCCATATGGCCCATATCTTTCCCCGGGGGGTTCCGGTAACCCTTCCGGTACTCCGGTATGTACCCGATACACTCCAGAACCCATCAGGTGTCCGAATACTACCTTCCAATATATCAATCTTTACCTATCGACCATTCTGAGACTCCTCGTCATGTCCGTGATCTCATTCGGGACTTCGAACAAACTTCGGTCACCAAAACACATAACTCATAATAAAAATCGTCATCGATTGTTAAGCGTGCGACCCTACAGGTTCGAGAACTATGTAGACATGACTGAGATACATCTCCGGTCAATAACCAATAGCGGAACCTGGATGCTCATATTGGTTCCTACATATTCTACGAAGATCTTTATCGATCAAACCGCATAACAACATACGTTATTCCCTTTGTCATCAGTATGTTACTTGCCCGAGATTCGATCGTCGGTATCCTCATACCTAGTTCAATCTCGTTACCGGCAAGTCTCTTTACTCGTTCCGTAATGCATCATCCCTTAACTAACACATTAGTCACATTGCTTGCAAGGCTTATAGTGATGTGCATTACCGAGAGGGCCCAGAGATACCTCTCCGATACACGGAGTGACAAATCCTATTCTCGATCTATTCCAACTCAATAAACACCTTTGGAGACACCTGTAGAGCATCTTTATAATCACCCAGTTATGTTGTGACGTTTGATAGCACGCAAGGTGTTCCTCCGGTATTCGGGAGTTGCATAATCTCATAGTCAGAGGAACATGTATAAGTCATGAAGAAAGCAATAGCAATAAAACTAATCGATCATTATGCTAAGCTAACGAATGAGTCTTGTCCATCACATCATTCTCCTAATGATGTGATCCCGTTCATCAAATGACAACACATGTCTATGGTCGGGAAACCTAACCATCTTTGATTAACGAGCTAGTCAAGTAGAGGCATACTAGGGACACTCTGTTTTGTCTATGTATTCGCACATGTACTAAGTTTCGGGTTAATACAATTCTAGCTTGAATAATAAACATTTATCATGATATAAGGAAATATAAATAACAACTTTATTATTGCCTTTAGGGCATATTTCCTTCAGTCTCCCACTTGCACTAGAGTCAATAATCTAGTTCACATCGTCATGTGATTTAACACCAATAGTTCGTATCTTTATGTGATTAGTTCACATCTCCATGTGACTAACACCCAAAGGGTATACTAGAGTCAATAGTCTAGTTCACATCGCTATGTGATTAACACCCAAAGAGTACTAAGGTGTGATCATGTTTTGCTTGTGAGAGAAGTTTAGTCAACGGATCTGCCACATTCAGAGCCGTATGCATTTTGCAAATTTTCTATGTCTAGAATGCTCTGCACAGAGCTACTCTAGATAATTGCTCCCACTTTCAATATGTATCCAGATTGAGACTTAGAGTCATCCGGATCAGTGTCAAAGCTTGCATCGACGTAACCCTTTAGGACGAACTTTTTGTCACCTCCATACCGAGAAACATGTCCTTATTCCACTAAGGATAATTTTGACCGTTGTCCAGTGATCCACTCCTGGATCACTATTGTACCCTCTTGCCAAACTCATGGCGAGGTACACAGTAGGTCTGGTACACAACATAGCATATTTTATAGAACCTATGACTGAGGCATAGGGAATGACTTTTCATTCTCTTTCTATTTTCTGTCGTGTCGGGTTTTGAGTCTTTACTCAACTTCACACCTTGCAACACATGCAAGAATCCTTCTTTGACTGTTCCATTTTGAACTACTTCAAAAACTTGTCAAAGTATGTACTCATTGAAAAAACTTATCAAGCGTCTTGATCTATATCTATAGATCTTGATGCTCAATATGTAAGCAGCTTCACCGAGATCTTTCTTTGAAAAACTCCTTTCAAACACTCCTTTATGCTTTCCAGAAAATTCTACATCATTTCCGATCAACAATATGTCATTCACATATACTTATCAGAAAGGCTGTAGTGCTCCCACTCACTTTCTTGTAAATACAGGCTTCACCAAAAGTCTGTATAAAACCATATGCTTTGATCACCTTATCAAAGCGTATATTCTAGCTCCGAGATGCTTGCACCAGTCCATAGATGGATCGCTGGAGCTTGCACACTTTGTTAGCACCTTTAGGATTGACAGAACCTTCTTGTTGCATCACATACAACTCTTCTTTAAGAAATCCATTAAGGAATGTAGTTTTGACATCCATTTTCCAGATTTCATAAAATGTGGCAATTGCTAACATGATTCGGACAGACTTAAGCATCACTATGAGTGAGAAAATCTTATCGTAGTCAACACCTTGAACTTGTTGAAAACTTTTTGCGAGAATTCAAGATTTGTAGATATTAACACTACTATCATCGTCAGTCTTCCTCTTGAAGATCCATTTATTCTCAATGGCTCGCTGATCATCGGGCAAGTCAATCAAAGTCCATACTTTGTTCTCATACATGGATCCCATCTCAGATTTTATGGCCTCAAGCCATTTCGTGGAATCTGGGCTTATCATCGCTTCCTCATTGTTCGTAGGTTCGTCATGGTCTAGTAAATGACTTCCAGAATAGGATTGCCGTGTCACTCTGGTGCGGACTGTACTCTGGTTGACCACTGGAACTGATTTCTCTGATGAACTACTTTCCAATTTGGGAGAAGGTACAGTTACCTCATCAAGTTCTACATTCCTCCCACTCACTTCTTTCGAGAGAAACTTCTTCTCTAGAAAGGATCCATTCTTAGTAACGAATATCTTGCCTTTGGATCTGTGATAGAAGGTGTACCCAACATTTTTCTTTGGGTATCCTATAAAGACGCATTTCTCCGATTTGGGTTCGAGCTTATCAGGTTGAAGCTTTTTCACATAAGCATCTCAACCCCAAACGTTAAGAAACGACAGCTTAGGTTTCTTGCTAAACCACAGTTCATATGGTGTTGTTTCAACGGATTTAGATGGTACCCTATTTAACGTGAATGCAACTGTCTCTAATGCATAACCCCAAAACGATAGTGGTAAATCGGTAAGAGAAATCATAGATCGCACCATATCTAATAAAGTACGGTTACGACGTTTGGACACACCATTACGCTGTGGTGTTCCAGGTGGTGTGAGTTGCAAAACTATTCCACATTGTTTCAAATGAAGACCAAACTCGTAACTCAAATATTCGCCTCCGCGATTAGATTGTAGAAACTTTATTTTCTTGTTACGATGATTTTCCACTTCACTCTGGAATTCTTTGAACTTTTCAAATGTTTCAGACTTATGTTTCATTAAGTAGATATACCCATATCTGCTGAAATAATTTGTGAAGGTCAGAAAATAATGATACCCGCCGCGAGCCTCAACACTCATCGGACCGCATACATCGGTATGTGTTATTTCCAATAAGTTAGTGGCTCACTCCATTATTCCGGAGAACGGAGTCTTAGTCATCTTGCCCATGAGGCATGGTTCACAAGCATCAAATGATTCATAATCAAGTGATTCCAAAAGTCCATCCGCATGGAGTTTCTTCATGCGCTTTACACCAATATGACCTAAACGGCAGTGCCACTTGTATGTTGCACTATCATTATCAACTTTGCATCTTTTGGCATCAATATTATGAATATGTGTATCACAACGATCATGATTCAATAAACCATTTGAAGGAAATATGCCCTAGAGGCAATAATAAAGTTATTATTTATTTCCTCATATCATGATAAAATGTTTATTATTCATGCTAGAATTGTATTGACCGGAAACGTAATACATGTGTGAACACATAGACAAACATAGTGTAACTAGTATGCCTCTACTTGACTAGCTCGTTAATCAAAGATGGTTGAGTTTCCTAGCCATAGACATGAGTTGTCATTTGCTTAACGGGGTCACATCATTAGGAGAATGATGTGATTGACTTGACCCATTCCATTAGCTTAGCACTTGATCGTTTAGTTTACTGCTATTGCTTTCTCCATGACTTATACATGTTCCTAGGACTATGAGATTATGCAACTCCCGATTATCGGAGGAACACTTTGTGTGCTACCAAACGTCACAACGTAACTAGGTGATTATAAAGGTGCTCTACAGGTGTTTCCGATGGTACATGTTGAGTTGGCACAGATCGAGATTAGGATTTGTCACTCCGATTGTCGCAGAGGTATCTCTGGGCCCTCTCGATAATGCACATCACTATAAGCCTTGCAAGCAATGTGACTAATGAGTTAGTTACTGTATGATGCATTACAGAATGAGTAAATAGACTTTCCGGTAACGAGATTGAGCTAGGTATTGAGATACCGACGATCGAATCTCGGGCAAGTAACATACCGATGACAAAGGGAACAACGTATGTTGTTATGCGGTTTGACCGATAAAGATCTTCGTAGAATATGTAGGAAGCAATATGAGCATCCAGGTTCCGATATTGGTTATTGACCGAAAACGTGTCTCGGTCATGTCTACATAGTTCTCGAACCCGTAGGGTCCGCACACTTAAAGCTCTGTGGCAATTAGTATTATGAGTTTATATGTTTTGATGTACCGAAGGTAGTTCGGAGTCCCGGATATGATCACGGACATGACGAGGAGTCTCAAAATGGTCGATACATAAAGATCGATATATTGGACGACCATATTTGGACATCGGAATGGTTTCGGGTGAATTCGGGAATTTACCGGAGTACTGGGAGGTTACCGGAACCCCCCAGTAAGTGTATGGGCCTTATCGGGCCTTAGAGGAATAGAGGAGGAGGAAGCATAGGAGGGGGCATGCCCCCCAAGCCCAATCCTAACTGGGTGAGGGGGCCGACCTCCCTTTCCTTCTTCTCTCCCTCCTCTTTCCACCTCTCCTACTCCAACTTGGAAAGGGGGGAATCCTACTCCCGGTGGGAGTAGGAATCCCCTTGGCGCGCTCTCCTCCTCCCCCTAGCTCCTTTATATACGGGGAGGGGGGCACCCCTTGGAGACACAACAATTGATCGTTGATCTCTTAGCCGTGTGCGGTGCCCCCTTCCACCATAATCCACCTCAGTCATATCGTAGCGGTGCTTAGGCGAAGCCCTGCGTTGGTAACTTCATTAACATCGTCATCACGCTGTCGTGCTGACGAAACTCTCCCTTGAGCTCCTTTATATACGGGGAGGGGGGCACCCCTTGGAGACACAACAATTGATCATTGATCTCTTAGCCGTGTGCGGTGCCCCCTTCCACCATAATCCACCTCAGTCATATCGTAGCGGTGCTTAGGCGAAGCCCTGCGTTGGTAACTTCATTAACATCGTCATCACGCTGTCGTGCTGACGAAACTCTCCCTTGAGCTCTACTGAATCGTGAGTTCGCGGGACGTCACCGAGCTGAACATGTGCTGAACACGGAGGTGCCGTACATTCGGTACTGAGGATCGGTCGATCGTGAAGACGTACGACTACATCAACCGCATTGTCATAACGCTTCCGCTTTCGGTCTGCGAGGGTACATGGACAACACTCTCCCGCTCATTGCTATGCATCACCATCATCTTACGTGTGCGTAGGAATTTTTTTGAAATTACTACGTTCCCCAAAAGTGGCATCCGAGCCAGGTTTATGCGTAGATGTTATATGCACGAGTAGAACACAAGTGAGTTGTGAGCGATACAAGTCATACTGCTTACCAGCATGTCATACTTTGGTTCGGCGGTATTGTTGGATGAAACAGCCCGGACCAACATTACGCGTACGCTTACGCAAGACTGGTTCTACCGGCGTGCTTTGCACACAGGTGGCTGGTGGGTGTCTGTTTCTCCAACTTTAGTTGAACCGAGTGTGGCTACGCCCGGTCCTTGTGAAGGTTAAAACATCACTAACTTGACGAAATATCGTTGTGGTTTTGGCGCGTAGGTAAGAACGGTTCTTGCTCAGCCCGTAGCAGGCACGTAAAACTTGCAACAACAAAGTAGAGGACGTCTAACTTGTTTTTGCAGGGCATGCTGTGATGTGATATGGTCAAGACATGAGGCTAAATTTTATTGTATGAGATGATCATGTTCTGTAACCGAGTTATCGGCAACTGGTAGGAGCCATATGGTTGTCGCTTTATTGTACACAATGCAATCGCCCTGTAATTGTTTTTACTTTATCACTAAGCGGTAGCGATAGTCGTAGAAACAGTAAGTTGGCGAGACGACAACAATGCTACGATGGAGATCAAGGTGTCGTGCCGGTGACGATGGTGATCATGACGGTGCTTTGGAGATGGAGATCAAAGGCACAAGATGATGATGGCCATATCATATCACTTATATTGATTGCATGTGATGTTTATCTTTTATGCATCTTATTCTGCTTTGTTTGACGGTAGCATTATAAGATGATCTCTCACTAAATTTCAAGGTATAAGTGTTCTCCCTGAGTATGCACCGTTGCTACAGTTCTTCGTGCCGAGACACCACGTGATGATCGGGTGTGATAAGCTCTACGTTCAAATACAATGGGTGTTAGCCAGTTTTGCACACGCATAATACTCGGGTTAAACTTGACGAGCCTAGCATATGCAGATATGGCCTCGGAACACTGAGACCGAAAGGTCGAGCGTGAATCATATAGTAGATGTGATCAACATAGTGATGTTCACCATTGAAAACTACTCCATCTCACGTGATGATCGGACATGGTTTAGTTGAGATGGATTACGTGACCACTTAGACGATTAGAGGGATGTCTATCTAAGTGGGAGTTCTTAAGTAATATGATTAATTGAACTTTAATTTATTATGAACTTAGTACCTGATAGTATTTTGCTTGTCTATGTTGTTGTAGGTAGATGGCCCGTGCTGTTGTTCCGTTGAATTTTAATGCGTTCCTTGAGAAAGCAAAGTTGAAAGATGATGGTAGAAATTACACGGACTGGGTCTGTAACTTGAGGATTATCCTCATTGCTGCACAAAAGAATTACGTCCTGGAAGCACCGTTAGGTGTACCAGCTGTGCCGGCAACTATAGACATTGTGAATGCCTGGTAGTCGCGTGTTGATGACTACTCGATAGTTCAGTGTGCCATGCTTTACGGCTTAGAACCGGGACTTCAATGACGTTTTGAACGTCATGGAGCATATGAGATGTTCCAGGAGTTGAAGTTAATATTTCAAGCAAATGCCTGGATTGAGAGATATGAAGTCTCCAATAAGTTCTACAGGTGTAAGATGGAGGAGAATAGTTCTGTCAGTGAACATATACTCAAAATGTCTGGGTATAATAATCACTTGATTCAACTGGGAGTTCATCTTCCGGATGATAGCGTCATTGACAGAATTCTTCAATCACTGCCACCAAGCGACAAGAGCTTTGTGATGAACTATAATATGCAAGGGATGGATAAGACAATTCCTGAGCTCTTTGCGATGCTAAAAGCTGTGTAGGTAGAAATCAAGAAGGAGCATCAAGTGTTGATGGTTAACAAGATCACCAGTTTCAAGAAAAAGGGTAAATGGAAGAAGAACGGGAACTTCAAGAAGAACAACAAACAAGTTGCTGCTCAGGAGAAGAAACCCAAGTCTGGACCTAAGCCTGAGACTAAGTGCTTCTACTGCAAAGGGACTGGTCACTGGAAGCGGAACTGCCCTAAGTATTTGGCGGATAAGAAGGATGGCAAGGTGAACAAAGGTATATGTGATATACATGTTATTGATGTGTACCTTACTAATGCTCGCAGTAACACTGAAGGAAATATGCCCTAGAGGCAATAATAAAGTTATTATTTATTTCCTTATTTCATGATAAATGTTTACTATTCATGCTAGAATTGAATTAACCGGAAACATAATACATGTGTGAATACATAGATAAACAGAGTGTCACTAGCATGCCTGTACTTGACTAGCTCGTTGATCAAAGATGGTTATGTTTCTTAGCCATGGACAAAGAGTTGTCATTTGATTAACGGGATCACATCATTAGGAGAATGATGTGATTGACTTGACCCATTCCGTTAGCTTAGCACTCGATCGTTAAGTATGTTGCTATTGCTTTCTTCATGACTTATACATGTTCCTATGACTATGAGATTATGCAACTCCCGTTTACCGGAGGAACAGTTTGTGTGCTACCAAACGTCACAACGTAAATGGGTGATTATAAAGGTGCTCTACAGGTGTCTCCGAAGGTACTTGTTGGGTTGGCGTATTTCGAGATTAGGATTTGTCACTCCGAGTGTCGGAGAGGTATCTCTGGGCCCACTCGGTAATGCACATCACTATAAGCCTTGCAAGCATTGAAACTAATGAGTTAGTTGCGGGATGATGTATTAGAGAACGAGTAAAGAGACTTGACGGTAACGAGATTGAACTAGGTATTGAGATACCGACGATCGAATCTCGGGCAAGTAACATACCGATGACAAAGGGAACAACGTATGTTGTTATGCGGTTTGACCGATAAAGATCTTCATAGAATATGTGGGAGCTAATATGAGCATCCAGGTTCCTCTATTGGTTATTGGCCAGAAACAAGTCTCGGTCATGTCTACATAGTTCTCGAACCCGTAGGGTCCGCATGCTTAAAGTTTCGATGACAGTTATATTACGAGTTTATATGTTTTGATGTACCGAAGGTAGTTCGGAGTCCCGGATGTGATCACGGACATGACGAGGACTATCGAAATGGTCGAGACATGAAGATTGATATATTGGAAGCCTATATTTGGATGTCGGAAGTGTTCCGGGTGAAATCGGGATTTTACCAGAGTACCGAGGGGTTACTGGAACCCCCCAGGGGCTTAATGGGCCATAGTGGGCCTTAGTGGAGAAGAGGAGAGGCGGCCAGGGCAGGGATGCATGCCCCCATAGTCCGAATAGGACAAGGAGAGGGGGGCGCCCCCCTTCCTCCTTCTCTGCCTCCTCTTTCCCCCCTCTACTCCTAATCCAACTAGGAAAGGGGGGGGAGTCCTACTCCCGGTGGGAGTAGGACTCCTCTTGGCGCGCCCTCCTCCTGGCCGGCAGCACCCCTCTTGCTCCTTTATATACGGGGGAAGGGGGGCACCCCAAAGACACAACAATTGATCGTTTGATCTTTTAGCCGTGTGCGGTGCCCCCCTCCACCATAGTCCACCTCGATAATACTGTAGCGGTGCTTAGGCGAAGCCCTGCATCGGTAGAACATCATCATCGTCACCACGGCGTCGTGCTGACAAAACTCTCCCTCAACACTCGACTGGATCAGAGTTCGAGGGACGTCATCGGGCTGAACGTGTGCTGAACTCGGAGGTGCCGTGCGTTCGGTACTTAATCGGTCGGATCGTGAAGACATACGACTACATCAACCGCGTTGTGCTAACGCTTCTGCTTTCGGTCTACGAGGGTACGTGGACACACTCTCCCCTCTTGTTGCTATGCATCACCATGATCTTGCGTGTGCGTAGGATTTTTTTTGAAATTACTACATTCCCCAACAGTGGCAGCAGAGCCTGGTTTTATGCGTAGATGTCATATGCACGAGTAGAACACAAGTGAGTTGTGGGCGATATAAGTTATACTGATTACCAGCATGTCATACTTTGGTTTGGCGGTATTGTGAGATGAAGCGTCCCGGACCGACATTACGCGTACGCTTACGCGAGACTGGTTTCACCGCTGCGAGCAGTCATTACTTAAAGGTGACTGGCGGGTGTCTGTCTCTCTCACTTTAGTTGAACCGAGTGTGGCTACGCCCGGTCCTTGCGAAGTTTAAAACAACAGCAACTTGACAAACTATTGTTGTGGTTTTGATGCGCAGGTAAGAACGGTTCTTGCTCAGCCCATAGCAGCCACGTAAAACTTGCAACAACAAAGTAGAGGACGTCTAACTTGTTTTTGTAGGGCATGTTGTGATGTTATATGGTCAAGATGTGATGAGATGTAAGTTGTTGTATAAGATGATCATGTTTTGTTGAACTTATCGGCAACTGGCATAAGCCTTATGATTGTCTCTTTATTGCATAAGATGCAAGCGCCAAATAATTGCTTTACTTTATCGCTATGCGATAGCAATAGTTGCAAGAGCAACAGTTGGCGAGGCGACCATGTGACGACACATTGATATAGATCAAGATGATGGAGATCATGGTGTCATGCCGATGACGATGGAAATCATGACGATGCTTTGGAGATGGAGATCAAAGGCACAAGATGATGATGGCCATATCATGTCACATATTTTGATTACATGTGATGTTTATCTTTCATACATCTTATCTGGCTTTGATTGACGGTAGCATTATAAGATGATCTCTCACTAAATTATCAAGGTATAATTGTTCTCCCTGAGTATGCACCGTTGCGGAAGTTCTTTGTGCTGAGACACCATGTGATGATCGGGTGTGATAGGCTCTACATTCAAATACAACGGGTGCAAAATAGTTGCACACGCGGAATACTCAGGTTAAACTTGACGAGCCTAGCATATAACAGATATGGCCTCGAAACACTGAGACCGAAAGGTCGAGCATGAATCATATAGTAGATATGATCAACATAGTGATGTTCACCATTGAAACTACTCCATCTCACATGATGATCGGACATGGTTTAGTTGATTTGGATCACGTGATCATTTAGATGATTAGAGGGATGTCTATCTAAGTGGGAGTTCTAGTAATATGATTAATTGAACTTTAATTTATCATGAACTTAGTCCTGGTAGTATTAGCATATCTATGTTGTAGATCAATAGCTCGTGTTTTGCTCCCTGTTTATATTTTGATTTGTTCCTAGAGAAAACTATGTTGAAAGATGTTAGTAGCAATGATGCGGACTTGGTCCGTGATCCGAGGATTTTCCTCATTGCTGCACAGAAAAATTGTGTCCTTGATGCACCGCTAGGTGATAGAACTATTGCGGGAGCAGATGCAGACGTTATGAACATTTTGACAAAAGCTCGGTATGATGACTACTTGATAGTTTAGTGCACCATGCTTTACGGCTTAGAACCGGGACTTCAAAATTGTTTTGAATGCCACGGAGCATATAAGATGTTCCAAGAGTTGAAATTGGTATTTCATACTCATGCCCGTGTCGAGAGGTATGAGACCTCTGACAGTACTTTGCCTACAAGATGGAGGAGAATAGCTCAACCAGTGAGCATGTGCTCAGATTGTTTGAGTACTACAATTGCTTGAACCAAGTGGGAGTTAATCTTCCAGATAAGATAGTAATTGACAAAGTTCTCTAGTCACTATCACCAAGTTACTAGAACTTCGTGATGAACTATAATATGCAAGGGATGATGAAAACAATTCCCAAGCTCTTCGCGATGCTAAAATCGGCGAAGGTAGAAATCAAAGAAAAACATCAAGTGTTGATGGTTGACAAGATCACTAGTTTCAAGAAAAGGGCAAAGGGAAGAAGGGGAACTTCAAGAAGAACGGCAAGCAAGTTGCTGCTCAAGTGAAGAAGCCCAAGTCTGGACCTAAGCCTGAGACTAAGTGCTGCTACTACAAAGGGACTGGTCACTGGAAGCGGAACTACCCCAAGTATTTGGTGGGTAAGAAGGATGGCAAAGTGAACAAAGCTATATTTGATATACAGGTTATTGATGTGTACCTTACTAGTGTTTATAGTAGCCCCTGGGTATTTGATTTGTTTGGTTGCTAAAAATTAGTAACTCGAAACAGGAGTTACAGAATAAACAGAGACTAGTTGAGGGTGAGGTGACGATGTGTGTTGGAAGTAGTTCCAAGATTGATATGATCATCATCGCACACTCCCTATGCTTTCGGGATTAGTGTTGAACCTAAATAAGTGTTATTTGGTGTTTGCGTTGAGCATGAATATGATTTGATCATGTTTATTGCAATACGGTTATTCATGTAAGTTAGAGAATAATTGTTGTTCTATTTACATGAATAAAACCCTTCTATGGTCATACACCCAATGAAAATGGTTTGTTGGATCTCGATCGTGTGATACACATATTCATAATATTGAAGCCAAAAGATGTAAAGTTAATAATGATAGTGCAACTTATTTGTGGCACTGCCGTTTAGGTCATATTGGTGTAAAGCGCATGAAGAAACTCCATGCTGATGGGCTTTTGGAATCACTTGATGCTTGCGAACCATGCCTCATGGGCAAGATGACTAAAGACTGTGTTCTCCGGAACAATGGAGCGAGCAACAGATTTGTTGGAAATAATACATACTGATGTATGCAGTCCAATGAGTGTTGATGCTCGCGACAGGTATCGTTATTTTCTGACCTTCACAGATGATTTGAGAAGATATGGGTATATCTACTTGATGAAACACAAGTCTGAAACATTTAAAAAGTTCAAAGAATTTCAGAGTGAAGTGGAGAATCATCGTAACAAGAAAATAAAAGTTTCTACGATATGATCGCAGAAGTAAAATATTTGAGCTAACGAGTTTGGCCTTCAGGTAAAACAATGTGAAATAGTTTCACTACTCACGCCACCTGGAACACCACAATGTAATGGTGTGTCCGAACATCGTAACCGTACTTTATTAGATATGGTGCGATCTATGATGTCTCTTACCGATCTACCACTATTGTTTTGGGGTTATGCATTAGAGACAGCTACATTCATGTTAAAAAAAGGGCACCACCTAAATCCGTGGAGATGACACGGTATGAACTGTGGTTTGGCGAGAAACCTAAGCTGTCGTTTCTTATAGTTTGGGACTGCGATTCTTATGTGAAAAAGTTTCAACATGATAAGCTCGAACCCAAATCGGAGAAGTAAGTCTTCATAGGATACCCAAAGGACAGTTGGGTACACCTTCTATCACAGATCCGAAGGCAAGACATTCGTTTTTTTGGACTATGCACGACATTCGTTGCTAAGAATGGATCCTTTCTAGAGAAGGAGTTTCTCTCGAAAGAAGTGAGTGGGAGGAAAGTATAACTTGATGAGGTAACTGTACCTGCTCCCTTATTGGAAAGTAGTTTATCACAGAAATCTGTTCCTGTGACCCCTACACCAATTAGTGAGGAAGCTAATGATGATGATCATGTAACTTTAGATCAAGTTACTACCGAACCTCATAAGTAAACCAGAGTAAGATCCACACCAGAGTGGTACGGTAATCCTGTTCTGGAGGTCATGTTACTTGACCATGACAAACCTACAAACTATGAGGAAGCGATGATGAGCCCAGATTCCGCAAAATGGTTTAAAGCCATAAAATCTGAGATGGGATCCATGTATAAGAACAAAGTATGGACTTTGATTGACTTGCCTGATGATTGGTGAGCCATTGAGATTAAATGGATCTTCAAAGAGGAAGACAGACGCTGATAGTAGTGTTACTATCTACAAAGCTAGAATTGTCGCAAAAGGTTTTCGACAAGTTCAAGGTGTTGACTACGATGAGAGTTTCTCAATCGTATCTATGCTTAAGTCTGTCCGAATCATGTTGGCAATCGCCACATTTTATGAAATCTGGCAAATGGATAAACAAAACTACATTCCTTAAATGGATTTATTAAAGAAGAGTTGTATATGATGCAACCAGAAGGTTTTGTCAATCCTAAAGGTGCTAACAAAATATGGAAGCTCCAGCGATCCTTCTATGGACTGGTGAAAGCATCTCGGAGTTGGAATATACGCTTTGATGAGTTGATCAAAGCATATAAGTTTTATACAGACTTACAGTGAAGCCTGTATTTACAAGAAAGTGAGTGGGAGCACTACAGCATTTCTGATAAGTATATGTGAATGACATATTGTTGATCGGAAATAATGTAGAATTATTCTGCAAAGCATAAAGGAGTATTTGAAAGGAGTTTTTCAATGAAAGACCTCGGTGAAGTTGCTTATATATTGGGCATCAAGATCTATAGAGATAGATCAAGACGCTTAATTGGACTTTCACAAAGCACATAACTTGACAAAGTTTTGAAGAAGTTCAAAATGGATCAAGCAAAGAAAGGGTTCTTGCCTGTGTTACAAGGTGTGAAGTTGAGTAAGACTCAATGCCCGACCACTGCAGAAGATAGAGAGAAGATGAAAGATGTTCCCTATGCTTCAGCCATAGGCTCTATCATGTATGCAATGCTGTGTACCAGACCTGATGTGTGCCTTGCTATAAGTTTAGCAGGGAGGTACCAAAGTAATCCAGGAGTGGATCACTGGACAGCGGTCAAGAACATCCTGAAATACCTGAAAAGGACTAACGATATGTTTCTAGTTTATGGAGGTGACAAAGAGCTCATTGTAAATGGTTACGCTGATGCAAGCTTTGACACTGATCCAGATGACTCCAAGTCTTAATCTGGATAAATATTGAAAGTGGGAGCAATTAGCTAAAGTAGCTTAGTGCAGAGCATTGTAGACATAGAAATTTGCAAAATACATACGGATCTGAATGTGGCAGACCCGTTGACTAAACTTCTCTCATAAGCAAAACATGATCACACCTTAGTACTCTTTGGGTGTTAATCACATAGCGATGTGAACTAGATTATTGACTCTAGTAAACCCTTTGGGTGTTAGTCACATAGCGATGTGAACTGATCACATAAAGATGTGAACTATTGGTGTTAAATCACATAACGATGTGAGATTATTAACTCTAGTGCAAGTGGGAGACTGAAGGAAATATGCCCTAGAGGCAATAATAAAGTTATTATTTATTTCCTTATTTCATGATAAATATTTATTATTCATGCTAGAATTGTATTAACCGGAAACATAATACATGTGTGAATACATGGACAAACAGAGTGTCACTAGTATGCCTCTACTTGACTAGCTCGTTGATCAAAGACGGTTATGTTTCCTAGCCATGGACAAAGAGTTGTCATTTGATTAACGGGATCACATCATTAGGAGAATGATGTGATTGACTTGACCCATTCCGTTAGCTTAGCACTGGATCGTTAAGTATGTTGCTATTGCTTTCTTCATGACTTATACATGTTCCTATGACTATGAGATTATGCAACTCCCGTTTACCGGAGGAACACTTTGTGTGCTACCAAACGTCCCAACGTAACTGGGTGATTATAAAGGTGCTCTACAAGTGTCTCCTTAGGTACTTGTTGGGTTGGCGTGTTTCGAGATAAGGATTTGTCACTCCGATTATCGGAGAGGTATCTCTGGGCCCACTCGGTAATGCACATCACTATAAGCCTTACAAACATTGTAACTAATGAGTTAGTTGCGGGATGATGTATTACGGAACGAGTAAAGAGACTTGCCGGTAACAAGATTGAACTAGGTATTGAGATACCGACGATCGAATCTCGGGCAAGTAACATACCGATGACAAAGGGAACAACGTATGTTGTTATGCGGTTTGACTGATAAAGATCTTCGTAGAATATGTGGGAGCCAATATGAGCATCCAGGTTCCGCTATTGGTTATTGACCAGAAACATGTCTCGGTCATGTCTACATAGTTCTCGAATCCGTAGGGTCCGCACGCTTAAAGTTTCGATGAGAGTTATATTATGAGTTTATATGTTTTGATCTACAGAAGGTAGTTCGGAGTCCGGATGTGATCACGGACATGACGAGGAGTCTTGAAATGGTCGAGACATGAAGATTGACATATTGGAAGCCTATATTTGGATATCGGAAGTGTTCCGAGTGAAATCGGGATTTTACCGGAGTACCGAGGGGTTACGGGAACCCCCCGGGGGCTTAATGTGCCATAGTGGGCCTTAGTGGAGAAGAGGAGAGGCGGCCAGGGTAGGTCCACGCGCCCCTCCCCCTAGTCCGAATAGGACAAGGAGAGGGGGCGACGCCCCCCTTCCTCCTTCTTTCCCTCCTCTTTCCCCCTCCACTCCTAATCCAACTAGGAAAGGGGGGAGTCCTACTCCCGGTGCGCCCTCCTCCTGGCTGGCCGCACCCCCCTTTCTCCTTTATATACGGGGGCAGGGGGGCACCCCAAAGACATAACAATTGATCGTTTGATCTTTTAGCCGCGTGCTTTGCCCCCCTCCACCATAGTCCACCTCGCTAATACTTTAGCGGTGCTTAGGCGAAACCTTGCGTCGGTAGAACATTGTCATCGTCACCACGCCGTCGTGCTGACGAAACTCTCTCTCAACACTCGGCTGGATCGGAGTTTGAGGGACGTCATCGGGCTGAACGTGTGCTGAACTCGGAGGTGCCATGCGTTCGGTACTTGATCGGTCGGATCGTGAAGACGTACGACTACATCAACCGCGTTGTGCTAACGCTTCCGCTTTCGGTCTACGAGGGTATGTGGATGCACTCTCCCGTCTCGTTGCTATGCATCACCATGATCTTGCATGTGCGTAGGATTTTTTTTGAAATTACTATGTTTCCCAACAAGCACCTGGGTATTTGATACTGGTTCTGTTGCTAATATTTGCAACTCGAAACAAGGACTACAGATTAAGCGAAGATTGGCTAAGGATGAGGTGACGATGCGTGTGGGAAATGGTTCCAAAGTCTATGTGATCGCAGTCGGCCCGCTACCTCTACATCTACCTTCGGGATTAGTTTTAGACCTAAATAATTGTTATTTGGTGCCAGCGTTGAGCATGAAAATTATATCTCGATCTTGTTTGATGCGAGACGGTTATTCATTTAAATCAAAGAATAATGGTTGTTCTATTTATATGAGTAATATCTTTTATGGTCATGCACCCTTGAAGAGTGGTCTCTTTATATTACATCTCGATAGTAGTGATACACATATTCATAAAATTGAAGCCAAAAGATGCAGAGTTGATAATGATAGTGCAACTTATTTGTGGCACTACCGTTTAGGTCATATTGGTGTAAAGCACATGAAGAAACTCCATACTGATGGACTTTTGGAATCACTTGATTATGAATCACTTGGTACTTGCAAACCATGCCTCATGGGCAAGATGACTAAAATGCCGTTCTCCGGAACAATGGAGCGAGCAACAGATTTGTTGGAGATCATACATACTGATGTATGTGGTCCGATGAATGTTGAGGCTCGCGACGGGTATCATTATTTTCTCACCTTCACAGATGATTTGAGAAGATATGGGTATATCTACTTAATGAAACATAAGTCTGAAACATTTGAAAAGTTCAAAGAATTTGAGAGGGAAGTGGAAAATCATCGTGACAAGAAAATAAAGTTTCTACGATCTGATCGTGGAGGAGAATATTTGAGTTACGAGTTTGGTCTTCATTTGAAACAATGCGGAATAGTTTTGCAACTCACGCCACCCAGAACACCATAGCGTAATGGTGTGTCCGAACATCGTAATCGTACTTTACTAGATATGGTGCGATCTATGATGTCTCTTACTGATTTACCGCTATCATTTTAGGGTTATGCTTTAGAGACGACTGCATTCACGTTAAATAGGGCACCATCGAAATCTGTTGAGATGATGCCTTTGAACTGTGGTTTGGCAAGAAACCAAAGTTGTTGTTTCTTAAAGTTTGGGGTGCGATGCTTATGTGAAAAAGCTTCAACTTGATAAGCTTGAACCCAAATCAGAGAAATGTGTCTTCATAGGATACCCAAAGGAGACTGTTGGATACACCTTCTATCACAGATCCGAAGGCAAAACATTTGTTGCTAAAAATGGATCCTTTTTAGAGAAGGAGTTTCTCTCGAAATAAGTGAGTGGGAGGAAAGTAGAACTTGATGAGGTAATTGTATGTAACGCCCCTGATTCGATGCGCCATGTGTCTGCCAGTTATTTGCCGTCATTGCCATGTCATTTGCTTGCGTGTTGCATTTTGCCATGTCATCATGTGCATTTCATTTTGCATACGTGTTCGTTTCATGCATCCGAGCATTTTCCCCGTTGTCCGTTTTGCAATCCGACACTCCTTTTCATCCATCCTCCTTGCGCCGCCGGACACGTCCATCCGCCGGCTACCTTGCTCCACCCAATCAGAGCATGCCACATCAGCCCGCCGCCGCCCGGAGCCAGTGGCATCGCGCCACGTGGCCCCCTCCGCCGCCAGCCGCCGCGTCCCGCCACCAGGC
>NC_057795.1:150415081-150421948 GCF_018294505.1 Triticum aestivum | reverse complement strand
CCAGGCCGGAGCCGCACCGCTTCGCCCCCGCAGCTTCCCGCCGGCGCCGTCCTCGCCGTGGCCCCGTGCGCCGGCCAGAGCTCGCCACCCGTCGCCCCCGCGCCTCCTCTCATTCGCCCCTGGCCAGATCCGACCATGGGAGGGCCGGATCCAACTGTCCCCTCCTCCGGCGAGCTTCCCCGACCTCGCCGGCCGCCTCTCCTCCAACTCCGGCGAAGTTCCGGCGAGATCCGCCGCCGCGTCGATATCCGTGCAGATCGAAGGTTGACCCCGATATTTCACTAAGTCTCGAAATTGTTGCATATTTTGGTGCCTTATTTGTCATGCCATATCTCTGCATCCGTAGCTCCATTTCATGCATATGATATATTAAAATGTTCGCCGTGAGATGCTCTACATTTCATTCCATTGTGCCATGTTTGTTTGAGTCTATATTGATGCTCTAATCATCGTTGCAAGAGTGCTATATGATGTTAATCTGCTGAAACTGTTATAACTTGATGATTTGTCATTTTTGTTGCATTTGATGTGTGCATCTTATGAGCATGAGCTCTACATGTGTTTTGTACTTCATCATGTCATCTTCTATGTGATGCAATCCATGTATTTTTTTGGGTATTGTAGTGAGTGCATCGATCTTGTTAAGTAGGGTACTTGCTGTTGCTGTTTTGCTAGACAGATTCTGCTATATCATGTTGCTATGTAAACCTGCTGCTACTAGTCATTCTATGCATAATCTGGAGATGTTCACTAAGGATGATTTGTTAAAAATGTCATGCTCTATCCATCCATGCCCCTGGTTGTATTTATAGCCTACTGTAGCTTGTTGTTATCTTGCCTTCAAAGTTGATAAATAATGTTGCTGTCAGCCTGTTAACATTAAGTTCAGTGTTGCCATGATTGTTGTTAGTGATCCAAGCATGCTATGAACTTGATCTTGCCATGTTTAGCTTCATAATCATGTCTTCTTATTGTTGGTTACCTTGCCATGCCATGTATTTCTTTGTGATGAGTTGTACAAGCTCACCAACATGCCTACTTATCGTTGTTCCTGCCATGTCTGAATCTGTCATATCATTTGCCATGTTTACATGGGTGCCATCATATTTTCTGTGCCCTTCTGGCTCATGGTCAGTAAGGGATTTTTGTTATATGAGATTATTAGATTCATGCCATGACTTTGTTTGCCATGTTAAGGTTCTGTAACATGTTGTTTGATAACTCTAAACCTTGCAACCTGATGTTATTTCTGCTAAGCCTGAAACTGTTATTATTTGCAATCTTGCCATGTCCTTTTGAGCATGTTCTAGTGATTTCTGGAGATAGCTCAGTGTTCATGTTTTGTCATGCCTTACCTGTACTTCATGCCCAAGCCTTTTGTTCTTATGTTGGGGTGCTGTAGTTTGTTGTTTTGATGCTTTCTATATGCCTAGTTGCTGTTTTGGACAGCTTGTTCTTTAAACTTGTATAGAGTGTATGCGTTGAACCGTTGCTCCGTTTTGATTGTGCTCTATATGAAACTTGCTTAGTATTGCATGTAGTTTCATATTATCATGTTGCATCCTTTTTTTGAGGTGTTTGCTTGATGTTTGGATGCATTTTGCATCAATGCCATGTTTAACTTGTTTTGCTCATATCTTCTAGGCCGTAGCTCTGAACTAAATGAACTTTATATATAACTTGACTAGAATTTCGTGTAGATTCTCTTGGTGCTCTTTAACTTGCTGTTTAACAACTTCAACTTAATGTTTGTTCAGATCTGGACCAACTTTGAAACTTGCATATGAGGACTTACCGGATTTGTTATATGTTGTTTCCGGCCTCATTTAACCTTGCTTTGATGTGTTGTTCTTGTTTGCTTCATCTCTTGTAATGAGTAGCTTCATGTAGTCTTGTCTTGCATCATACTTGGTTGAGCATCATGTCATGTCCATGTGTGGTGTGTTTACCATGTTGTGTGCTTCTTCTCGATAGTTCCTGTTTCGTTGCGATCGCGAGGATTCGTTCGTCTACGCTTGGTTCGGCTTCATACGTTTGTCTTCTTCATGGACTCGTTCTTCTTCCTAGCAGGATTTCAGGCAAGATGACCGCTACCCTGGATCTCACTACTATCATTGCTATGCTAGTTGCTTCGTTCTATCGCTTTGCCGCGCTACCTATCACTTGCTCTTCAAGCCTCCCAAATTGCCATGTCAGCCTCTAACCTTTTCACCCGTCCTAGCAAACCATTGCTTGGCTATGTTACCGCTTTTGCTCAGCCCCTCTTATAGCATTGTTAGTTGCAGGTGAAGTTGAAGATTGCTCCATGATGGATAGGATTATGTTGGGATATCACAATATCTCTTATATTATTAGTGCATCTATATACTTGGTAAAGGGTGGAAGGCTCGGCCTTATGCCTGGTGTTTTGTTCCACTCTTGCCGCCCTAGTTTCCGTCATACCGGTGTTATGTTCCCGGATTTTGCGTTCCTAACGCGGTTGGGTGATTTATGGGACCCCCTTGACAGTTCGCTTTGAATAAAACTCCTCCAGCAAGGCCCAACCTTGGTTTTACCATTTGCCTCACCTAGCCTTTTTCCCTTGGGTTTCCGGAGCCCGAGGGTCATCTTTATTTACCCCCCCGGGCCAGTGCTCCTCCGAGTGTTGGTCCAACCTGAGCGATGTCCGGTGCCCCCTGGGCAACCAGGGTCTATGCCAACCCGACGTCTGGCTCATCCGGTGTGCCCTGAGAACGAGATATGTGCAGCTCCTATCGGGATTTGTCGGCACATCGGACGACTTTGCTGGTCTTGTTTTACCATTGTCGAAATGTCTTGTAAACCAGGATTCCGAGACTGATTGGGTCTTCCTGGGAGAAGGTATATCCTTCGTTGATCGCGAGAGCTTATCATGGGCTAAGTTGGGACACCCTTGCAGGGTATTATCTTTCGAAAGCCATGCCCGCGGTTATGTGGAAGATGGGAATTTGTTAATGTCCGATTGTAGATAACTTGACACCAGATTCGAATTAAAACGCATCAACCGTGTGTGTAGCCGTGATGGTCTCTTCTCGGCGGAGTCAGGGAAGTGAACACGGTTTTGGGTTATGTTTGATGTAAGTAGGAGTTCAGGATCACCTCTTGATCATTGCTAGCTTCACGACCGTTCCGCTTGTTCTCTTCTTGCTCTTATTTGCGTATGTTAGCCACCATATATGCTTAGTCGCTGCTGCAACCTCACCACTTTATCCCTTCCTTTCCCATTAAGCTTTGCTAGTCTTGTTACCCATGGTAATGGGATTGCTGAGTCCTCTGGCTCACAGATTACTACAACAATAGTTGCAGGTACATGTTATGCGATGATCATGACGCGAGAGCAATGCTTGCTTGTTTTGGAGTTCCCCTTCTGCTTCTTCTTCGATCAGGGGATAGGTTCCAGGTTGGCAGCCTGGGCTAGCAGGGTGGATGTCGTTCGAGTTTCTGCTTGTGTTTCATCCATAGTCGGTTGTTGCTCTTATGTATTGTGAAGTTGTATTCGTGCGACATTGTATGCCTTATGTATGTATCCCCATCTATAATGTAATGTTGATGTAATGATATCCACCTTGCAAAAGCGTATCAATATGCGGTTCTATCCTTGGTGGGACCTTCGAGTCTCTTTAGGATAGTATCGCATATTGGACGTGACAAGTTGGTATCAGAGCCTCGACCGACCCTAGGAGACCCCTTGATTGATCGTGTAGTTTTGCCATTGTCGAGTCTAGAAGAAAACTGTTTTCAAAGTCTAGTTATATCGGAGAGTAGGAATTCCTTTTACTCCTCAGCCCCTTCGTCGCTCTGGTGAGGAATCTTGACGTAGGTGTTTTGAACTACTCCTCTTGCCTTTCAAATTTTCTTTAGGATCACGTGGTTAGTTTCGTGAGTTGTCCATCCTCTTTTGTCCGGTGCATCTCTCGTCAAGTTGACTCGAGCCTCTTCATCTTTGCCAAGTTCAATCCTTAGTTGTTTTCTTTTTTTTCCACCCGCCCACCCCTTTTTCATCGCGGAGCCGGAGTCCGTAATCGAGTATCCACCCTACTCGTGCGAAGTCTTTGCTTTCTTTCCTCAATGTTTTCTACCGGTGTTTTCTCTTCAAGATATTCGTAGCTTCCCCCTTCCAAGTTGCCTTTGTTTTCCCGCCCTCCCACCCTTTCTCTTCCCGGAGTTTGAGTCTCTTTCGACCATCAACTTCATTCGTGTGGAGCATCTTCAGTCTTTCAACAATTGTTTCAACCAGTGAATTCTCGTTTTGTTCGACATTCTTCATCTCTTTTCTTCTCCGGTGGACTCAATTCAAGTTTTTTTTCCGGTGTTGATCACATTCTTTTCCTTGGATCAAGTGTTCTCATTGCTCGTTTTCCTCTCGCCATTCAGTCATTCCGGAGTTTGGAAGACATCTCAGGAGATTCGTCTGTGTTCTAATTAAGTCGAGGTTGTCACCTCATTTAAATATTTCAATTGTTTCGGTGTATCATCTAGCCCTTCAAAAATCCTCTCCAACCGTATTTTTCTCTTCAGTGGGCCCTAACCCATAGGTCTTTTCCCAGGATCTTACCTGACTCTTCTAATTCTCCCGGAGTTATTCTCAAATTCTTTTCAAGTGTGACGTAAGAATGGATCCCATCAGTCACATGCCTTCTCCAAGAACTCCTTCAAATTCTTTTCATGTTTGGTTCAACCCTTCCTCTTTTACATTCTACCGGAGTACCTCAGTAATTTTGGTGGTGTTTCTCGTCGTCATTTGAAGATCGAAGAAGAGTTCCTCGTAAATCTTGTCCGTTCTCTCGAAGTTTCGCGGTGCTAGCTTCATACTATCCTCTCGAATTATTCTGTTTGTCAGAGATTCTTTTCTTACGCATCCGGAGTATTTCAGGGGTTCCTTTCCCGTTTCGTTGATCCGGAGGCCTCCATTTCAGAATATTTATTCGTTCTAAGTTTTCAGATTCGTTCTCTAATTATTCTATATCCGTGCCCCTTCGTTCGTCTCAATATTCTTCCGGTGCTCTGTTCAAGTGATCTCTAATCAATTTGAGACCTCTTCATTCTGTGGTATCAAATTCCCTCAAGTGCCTTCGTGCTTTTCTAATTCTCCATGGTGATTCATTCCCCTTCATCATTTCAATTTTGAATTCTTCCGGTGGTTCGTTGAAGAGTTCTTTTTCTGTTGTTATCGTATCAATTCATTCGTTCTTTCCAAATCCTACCGGTGGTTCATGAAGACTTTCTCAAGTTTTGTGCTATACCCCCCCTTAATCCTTTTCAAGAAGAATAAGTAGTATGAAAATCCATTGCTTGTCATCTATTTAATTTGATGAAGGATAAGCATACAATAAATCTTATTCTTGTTTCATCGTCATCAAGTAATCCCTTCCTTCAGAGTTTATTCTTGGTGAATAAATTCTAGTTCCAAGTGTTTTCATCTTTTTCTTTTCCGGAGTTAAAATTTTCTCGGTCATTTTGTCGGAACCTCCATCTATATCATGGCAAGGTTCGTCTTATTCTTTCATCCTTCATTCAATCTCACCATCCATTGTCACCGGAGTTCTTCATGGTGGTTCTTCATGATTTAATTCATTCTTCAAGTGTTCATCAAGATTCTTGTAGACGAAGCTCAAGTATTCTTCTTCTTGCTTCGTGAGGTGCAAGTAATTTCTTCGTTTTCTTTTGAAGTGGAGTTTTGCATTTCTTCATTCTTCTAAGCTATCCAATCATTTCCATTTGTGACCGGTTATCACCTTATGATCTTGAGATGTTACCTATAAGACCACAACAAGCTTATTCTTTTCGTTGTTGATTGTCTCAACAACTCTGTTTAAACCTTCCTTCTAAGGACGCTTTCAATTCCATTCGTGGCATGAGTTGTCATTTTCTTCTCCGTTCTTTTCATTCAACTCTTTCAATTATTTCCGGAGTTTTTGTGTCGTGGCTTCATCAAGTATCATTCCATCCTCTCAAGCTCGTGTTCTATTCCTCCATGTTTCAGCTGGAGTGCTGCCTAAATCCTTTCAGTCTTATTCGTTTCTTATCTCGTTCTAACCGGAGTGGTTTCATAGTCTATCTGATTCCGTGAGCTTTTGATTCTCATCATTCTCGTTGTTCCTCTCTTCTCCTCGAGTGCTCCCGATTCTTTGCTTCTTCTCTTGAGTTCTTGTTTCACCTCATGCATTTTCCCTTCCATCTCGGTCCTAAGATCTCGGGACGAGATCTCTTGTTAGTGGAGGAGTGTTGTAACACCCTGGATTTGATGCGCCAGGTGTCTGCCAGTTATTCACCATCATTGCCATGTCATTTGCTTGCGTGTTGCATTTTTCCATGTCATCATGTGCATTTCATTTTGCATACGTGTTCGTTTCATGCATCAAAGCATTTCCCCGTTGTCCGTTTTGCAATCCGACACTCCTATGTCCTCCGGCGTCCCCCTTTTGTCTCCTGTTGTGTGCGGGTGTTAAACTTTCTCGGAATGGACCGTGATTTTCCAAGCGGCCTTGGTACACCACCGGTAGACCGCCTGTCAGGTTTCGTGCCATTTGGAAACCGTTTGATACTCCAACGGTTAACCGGGTAGCCGCAAAAGCCTCTTTTGTGTGCAGCCCGACACCCCTTCAAAGTGGCCCAATAACCCATCTAAACCCCCTCCATGCTCTCCTCCGTTTGATCACGATCGCGTGGCCGAAAACCGCACCCCATTTGGACTCTCCTAGCTCCCTCTATCTATAAATATGTGAATCTCCCCCGAAATCCCGGTCAAACCCTAGCCTCCATCCTCCTTGCGCCGCCGGACACGTCTGTCTGCGCCGGACATGTCCGCCGGCCACCTCGCTCCGCCCAATCAGAGCATGCCACGTCAGC
>NC_057795.1:150375664-150414448 GCF_018294505.1 Triticum aestivum | reverse complement strand
CCGCCCCCGCAGCTTCCCGCCGGCGCCGTCCTCGCCGCGGCCCCGCGCGCCGGCCAGAGTTCGCCGCCCCTCGCCCCCGCGCCTCCTCTCCTTCGCCCCCAGCTAGATCCGGCCACGGGAGGGCCGGATCCAGCCGTCCCCTCCTCCGGCAAGCTTCCCCGACCTCGCCGGCCACCTCTCCTCCAACTCCGGTGAAGTTCCGGTGAGATCCGCCGCCGCATCGATATCCGTGCAGATCGAAGGTTGACCCCGATATTTCACTAAGTCCTGAAATTGTTGCATATTTTGGTGCCTTATTTGTCATGCCATATCTCTGCATCCGTAGCTCCGTTTCATGCATATGATATATTAAAATGTTCCCTGTGAGATTCTCTACATTTCATTCCATTGTGCCATGTTTGTTTGAGTCTATATTGATGCTCTAATCATCGTTGCAAGAGTGCTATATGATGTTAATCTGCTGAAACTGTTATAACTTGATGATTTGTCATTTTTGTTCCATTTGATGTGTGCATCTTATGAGCATGAGCTCTACATGTGTTTTGTACTTCATCATGTCATCTTTTATGTGATGCAATCCATGTATTTTTTTGCGTATTGTAGTGAGTGCATCGAGCTTGTTAAGTAGGGTACTTGCTGTTGCTGTTTTGCTAGACAGATTCTGCTATATCATGTTGCTATGTAAACCTGCTGCTACTAGTCATTCTATGCATAATCTGGAGATGTTCACTAAGGATGATTTGTTAAAAATGTCATGCTCTATCCATCCATGCCCCTGGTTGCATTTATAGCCTGCTGTAGCTTGTTGTTATCTTGCCCTCAAAGTTGATAAATAATGTTGCTGTCAGCCTGTTAACATTAAGTTCAGTGTTGCCATGATTGTTGTTAGTGATCCAAGCATGCTATGAACTTGATCTTGCCATGTTTAGCTTCATAATCATGTCTTCTTATTGTTGGTTACCTTGCCATGCCATGTATTTCTTTGTGATGAGTTGTACAAGCTCACCAACATGCCTACTTATCGTTGTTCCTGCCATGTCTGAATCTGTCATATCATTTGCCATGTTTACATGGGTGCCATCATATTTTCTGTGCCCTTCTGGCTCATGGTCAGTAAGGGATTTTTGTTATATGAGATTATTAGATTCATGCCATGACTTTGTTTGCCATGTTAAGGTTCTGTAACATGTTGTTTGATAACTCTAAACCTTGCAACCTGATGTTATTTCTGCTAAGCCTGAAACTGTTATTATTTGCAATCTTGCCATGTCCTTTTGAGCATGTTCTAGTGATTTCTGGAGATAGCTCAGTGTTCATGTTTTGTCATGCCTTACCTGTACTTCATGCCCATGCCTTTTGTTCTTATGTTGGGGTGCTGTAGTTTGTTGTTTTGATGCTTTCTATATGCCTAGTTGCTGTTTTGGACAGCTTGTTCTTTAAACTTGTATAGAGTGTATGTGTTGAACCGTTGCTCCGTTTTGATTGTTCTCTATATGAAACTTGCTTAGTATTGCATGTAGTTTCATATTATCATGTTGCATCCTTGTTTTGAGGTGTTTGCTTGATGTTTGGATGCATTTTGCATCAATGCCATGTTTAACTTGTTTTGCTCATATCTTCTAGGCCGTAGCTCCGAACTAAATGAACTTTATATGTAACTTGACTAGAATTTCGTGTAGATTCTCTTGGTGCTCTTTAACTTGCTGTTTAACAACTTCAACTTAATGTTTGTTCAGATCTGGACCAACTTTGAAACTTGCATATGAGGACTTACCGGATTTGTTATATGTTGTTTCTGGCCTCATTTAACCTTGCTTTGATGTGTTGTTCTTGTTTGCTTCATCTCTTGCCATGAGTAGCTTCATGTAGTATTATCTTGCATCATAATTGGTTGAGCATCATGTCATGTCCATGTGTGGTGTGTTTACCATGTTGTGTGCTTCTTCTCGATAGTTCCTGCTTCGTTGCGATCGCGAGGATTCGTTCGTCTACGCTTGGTTCGGCTTCATCCGTTCGTCTTCTTCATGGACTCGTTCTCTTCCTAGCGGGATTTCAGGCAAGATGACCGCTACCCTGGATCTCACTACTATCATTGCTATGCTAGTTGCTTCGTTCTATCGCTTTGCCGCGCTACCTATCACTTGCTCTTCAAGCCTCCCAAATTGCCATGTCAGCCTCTAACCTTTTCACCCGTCCTAGCAAACCATTGCTTGGCTATGTTACCGCTTTTGCTCAGCCCCTCTTATAGCATTGTTAGTTGCAGGTGAAGTTGAAGATTGCTCCATGATGGATAGGATTATGTTGGGATATCACAATATCTCTTATATTATTAGTGCATCTATATACTTGGTAAAGGGTGGAAGGCTCGGCCTTATGCCTGGTGTTTTGTTCCACTCTTGCCGCCCTAGTTTCCGTCATACCGGTGTTATGTTCCCGGATTTTGCGTTCCTAACGCGGTTGGGTGATTTATGGGACCCCCTTGACAGTTCGCTTTGAATAAAACTCCTCCAGCAAGGCCCAACCTTGGTTTTACCATTTGCCTCACCTAGCCTTTTTCCCTTGGGTTTCCGGAGCCCGAGGGTCATCTTTATTTACCCCCCCGGGCCAGTGCTCCTCCGAGTGTTGGTCCAACCTGAGCGATGTCCGGTGCCCCCTGGGCAACCAGGGTCTATGCCAACCCGACGTCTGGCTCATCCGGTGTGCCCTGAGAACGAGATATGTGCAGCTCCTATCGGGATTTGTCGGCACATCGGACGACTTTGCTGGTCTTGTTTTACCATTGTCGAAATGTCTTGTAAACCAGGATTCCGAGACTGATTGGGTCTTCCTGGGAGAAGATATATCCTTCGTTGATCGCGAGAGCTTATCATGGGCTAAGTTGGGACACCCTTGCAGGGTATTATCTTTCGAGAGCCATGCCCGCGGTTATGTGGAAGATGGGAATTTGTTAATGTCCGGTTGTAGATAACTTGACACCAGATTCGAATTAAAACGCATCAACCGTGTGTGTAGCCGTGATGGTCTCTTCTCGGCGGAGTCAGGGAAGTGAACACGGTTTTGGGTTATGTTTGATGTAAGTAGGAGTTCAGGATCACCTCTTGATCATTGCTAGCTTCACGACCGTTCCGCTTGTTCTCATCTCGCTCTTATTTGCGTATGTTAGCCACCATATATGCTTAGTCGCTGCTGCAACCTCACCACTTTACCCCTTCCTTTCCCATTAAGCTTTGCTAGTCTTGTTACCCATGGTAATGGGATTGCTGAGTCCTCGTGGCTCACAGATTACTACAACAACAGTTGTAGGTACAAGTTATGCGATGATCATGACGCGAGAGCGATGCTTGCTTGTTTTGGAGTTCCCCTTCTGCTTCTTCTTCGATCAGGGGATAGGTTCCAGGTCGGCAGCCTGGGCTAGCAGGGTGGATGTCGTTCGAGTTTCTGTTTGTGTTTCATCCGTAGTTGGATGTTGCTCTTATGTATTGTGAAGTTGTATTCGTGCGGCATTATATGCCTTATGTAAGTATCCCCATCTATAATGTAATGTTGATGTAATGATATCCACCTTGCAAAAGCGTATCAATATGCGGTTCTATCCTTGGTGGGACCTTCGAGTCTCTTTAGGATAATATTGGGCGTGACATTGTACCTGCTCCCTTATTGGAAAGTAGTTCATCACAGAAACCGGTTCCTGTGACACCTACACCAATTAGTGAGGAGCTAATGATGTTGATCATGAAACTTCCGATCAAGTTACTACCGAACCTCGTAGGTCAACCAGAGTAAGATCCGCACTAGAGTTGTATGGTAATCCTGTTCTGGAAGTCATGTTACTTGACCATGGCAAATCTACGAACTATGAAGAAGCGATGGTGAGCCCAGATTCCGCAAAATGGCTTGAGGCCATGAAATCTGAGATGGGATCCATGTATGAGAAGAAAGTGTGGACTTTGGTTGACTTGCCCGATGATCGGCAAGCCATAGAGAATAAATGGATCTTCAAGAAGAAGACTGACGCTGATGGTAATGTCACTGTTTACAAAGCTCGACTTGTTGCGAAAGGTTTTCGACAAGTTCAAGGGGTTGACTACAAAGAGACTTTCTCTCACCCGTAGCAATGCTTAAGTCTGTCCGAATCAAGTTAGCAATTGCCGCATTTTATGATTATGAAATTTGGCAAATGGATGTCAAAACTGCATTCCTGAATGGATTTCTAGAAGAAGAGTTGTATATGATGCAACCAGAAGGTTTTGTCAATCCAAAGGGAACTAACAAAGTGTGCAAGCTCCAGCGATCCATTTATGGACTGGTGCAAGCCTCTCGGAGTTGGAATAAACGTTTTTATAGTGTGATCAAAGCATATGGTTTTATATAGACTTTTGGAGAAGCCTGTATTTACAAGAAAGTGAGTGGGAGCTCTGTGGCATTTCTAATATTATATGTGAATGACATATTGCTGATTGGAAATGATATAGAATTTCTGGATAGCATAAAAGGATACTTGAATAAGAGTTTTTCAATGAAAGACCTTGGTGAAGCTGCTTACATATTGGGCATCAAGATCTATATAGATAGATCAAGACGCTTAATTGGACTTTCACAAAGCACATACCTTGACAAAGATTTGAAAAAGTTCAAAATGGATCAAGCAAAGAAAGGGTTCTTGCCTGTGTTACTAGGTGTGAAGTTGAGTCAGACTCAATGCCCGACCACTACAGAAGATAGGGAGAAAATGAAAAGTGTTCCCTATGCTTCAGCCATAGGCTCTATCATGTATGCAATGCTGTGTACCAGACCTAATGTGAGCCTTGCTATTAGCTTAGCAGGGAGGTACCAAAGTAATCCAGGAGTGGATCACTGGACAGTGGTCAAGAACATCCTGAAATACCTGAAAAGGACTAAGGATATGTTTCTCGTTTATGGAGGTTACAAAGAGCTCGTCGTAAATGGTTACGTTGATGCAAGATTTGACACTGATCCGGACGATTCTAAATCGCAAAACGGATACGTGTTTGTATTGAACGGTGGAGCTGTCAGTTGGTGCAGTTATAAACAAAGCTTCATGGCGGGATCTACGTGTGAAGCGGAGTACATAGCCGCTTCAGAAGCAGCAAATGCAGGAGTCTTGATGAAGGAGTTCATATACGATCTAGGTGTCATACCTAGTGCATCGGGTCCAATGAAAATCTTTTGTGACAATACTAGTGCATTTGCCTTGGCAAAGGAATCTAGATTTCACATGAGAACCAAGCACATCAAGAGACGCTTCAATTCCATCCGGGATCAAGTCCTGGTGGGAGACAGAGAGATTTGCAAGATACATACGGATCTGAATGTTGCAGACCCATTGACTAAGCCTCTTCCACGAGCAAAACATGATCAGCACCAAGACTCCATGGGTGTTAGAATCATTACTGTGTAATCTAGATTATTGACTCTAGTGCAAGTGGGAGACTAAAGGAAATATGCCCTAGAGGCAATAATAAAGTTATTATTTATTTCCTCATATCATGATAAATGTTTATTATTCATGATAGAATTGTATTAACCAGAAACATAATATATGTGTGAATACATAGACAAACATAATGTCACTAGTATGCCTCTACTTGACTAGCTCGTTAATCAAAGATGGTTGAGTTTCCTAGCCCATAGACATGAGTTGTCATTTTATTTGCGGGATCACATCATTAGGAGAATGATGTGATTGACTTTACCCATTCTGTTAGCTTAGCACTTGATCGTCTAGTTTACTACTATTGCTTTCTCCATGACTTATACATGTTCCTATGACTATGAGACTATGCAACTCTTGATTACTGGAGGAACACTTTGTGTGCTACCAATGTCACAACATAACTGGGTGATTATAAAGGTGCTCTACAGGTGTTTCCGACGGTACTTGTTGAGTTGGCATAGATCCAGATTAGGATTTGTCACTCTGATTGTCGGAGAGGTATCTCTGGGCCCTCTTGGTAATGCACATCACTATAAGCCTTGCAAGGAATGTGACTAATGAGTTAGTTACGAGATGATGCACTACGGAATGAGTAAAGAGGCTTGCCGGTAACGAGATTGAGCTAGGTATTGAGATACCGACGATTGAATCTCGGGCAAGTAACATACTGATGACAAAGGGAACAACGTATGTTGTTATGCGGTTTGACCGATAAAGATCTTCGTAGAATATGTAGGAACCAATATGAGCATCCAGGTTCCGCTATTGGTTATTGACCGGAAACGTGTCTTGGTCATGTCTACATAGTTTTCGAACCCGTAGGGTCCGCACGCTTAAAGTTCTCTGACGATCGGTATATGAGTTTATATGTTTTGATGTACCGAAGGTAGTTCAGAGTCTCGGATATGAGTATGGACATGACGAGGAGTCTAGAAATGGTTGAGACATAAAGATCGATTTATTGGACGACCATATTTGGACATCGGAATGGTTCCGGGTGAATTCGGGAATTTACTGGAGTACCGGGAGGTTACCGGAACCCCCCGGTAAGTGTATGGGCCTTATTGGGCCTTAGTGGAATAGAGGAGGAGGAAGCATAGGAGGGGGCGCGCCCCCCCAAGCCTAATACGAATTGGGTGAGGGGGCCGGCCCCCCCTTTCCTTCTTCTCTCCCTCCTCTTTCCCACCTCTCCTACTCCAACTTGGAAAGGGGGGAATCCTACTCCCGGTGGGAGTAGGACTCCCGTTGGCGCGCCCTCCTCCTGGCCGGCCGCCTCCTCCCCCTAGCTCCTTTATATACGGGGAGGGGGGGCACCCCTTGGAGACACAACAATTGATCATTGATCTCTTAGCCGTGTGCGGTGCCCCCTTCCTCCATAATCCACCTCGGTCATATCGTAGCGGTGCTTAGGCGAAGCCCTGCGTCGGTAACTTCATCAACATCGTCATCACGCCGTCATGCCGACGAAACTCTCCCTCGATCTCTACTGGATCGTGAGTTCCCGGGACGTCACCGAGCCGAACATGTGCTGAACACGGAGGTGCCGTACGTTCGGTACTGAGGATCGGTCGATCGTGAAGACGTACGACTACAATAACCGCGTTGTCATAACGCTTCCGCTTTTGGTCTACGAGGGTACGTGGACAACACTCTCCCGCTTGTTGCTATGCATCACCATCATCTTACGTTTGCGTAGGATTTTTTTTGAAATTACTATGTTCCCCAACACCATTCACCTTGGGTGTATGACCATAGAAGGTTTTATTCATGTAAAAAGAATAACAATTATTCTTTGACTTAAATGAATAACCGTATTGCAATAAACATGATCCAATCATATTTTGCTCAATGCAAACCCCAAATAACATTTATTTTAGGTTCAACACTAATCCCGAAGGTAAAGGGAGTGTGCGATGGTGATCTTATCAACCTTGGAATCACTTCCAACAGACATCGTCACCTCGCACTCAACTAGTCTCTATTCATTTTGTAAGTCCTGTTTCAAGTTACTCATCATAGCAACTGAACCAGTATCAAATACCCTGGGGCTACTATGAACACTAGTAAAGTACACATCAATAACATGTATATCATATATACCTTTTCTCACTTTACCATCCTTCTTATCCGCCAAGTATTTGGGGCAGTTTCGCTTCCAGTGACCATTTCCTTTGCAGTAGAAGCACTCAGTTTCAGGCTTGTGTCTAGATTTGGGCTTCTTCATGGGAGTGGCAACTTGCTTGCCATTATTCTTGAATTTCCATTTTTTCCCTTGCCCTTTTACTTGAAACTAGTGGTCTTGTCAACCATCAACACTTGATGCTTTTCTTGATTTCTACCTACGCCGATTTCAGCATCGCGAAGAGCTCGGGGAATCATTTTCGTTATCCCTTGCATATTATAGTTCATCACGAAGTTCTAGTAACTTGGTGATAGTGACTAGAGAAGTCTGCCAATCACTATCTTATCTGGAAGATTAACTCCCACTTGATTCAAGCGATTGTAGTACTCAGACATTCTGAGCACATGCTCACTGGTTGAGCTATTCTCCTCCATCTTGTAGGCAAAATACTTTTCAGAGGTCTCATACCTCTCGACTCGGGCATGAGTCTGAAATACCAATTTCAGCTCTTGGAACATCTTATATGCTCCTTGGCGTTCAAAATGTTTTTGAAGTCCCGGTTCTAAGCCGTAAAGCATGGTGCACTAGACTATCAAGTAGTCATCATACCGAGCTTGCCAAACGTTCATAACGTTTGTATCTGCTCCTGCAATAGGTCCGTCACCTAGCGGTGCATCAAGAACATAATTCTTCTATGCAGCAATGAGGATAATCCTCTGATCATGGACCCAGTCCACATCATTGCTACTATCATATTTCAACTTAAGTTTTCTCTAGGAACATATCAAAAATAAAACAGGGGAGGTATACGCGAGCTATTGATCTACAACATAGATATGCAAAAACTATCAGGACTAAGTTCATGATAAATTAAAGTTCAATTAATCATATTACTTAAGAACTCCCACTTAGACAGACATCCCTCTAGTCATCTAAATGATCACGTGATCCATATCAACTAAACCATGTCTGATCATCACGTGAGATGGAGTAGTTTTCAATGGTGAACATCACTATGTTGATCATATCTACTATATGATTCATGTTCGACCTTTCGGTCTCAGTGTTCCGAGGCCATATCTGCATATGCTAGGATCGTCAAGTTTAACCCGAGTATTCTTCATGTGCAAGACTGGCTTGCACCCGTTGTATGTGAACATAGAGCTTATCACACCCGATCATCACGTGGTGTCTCGGCACGACAAACTGTAGCAATGGTGCATACTCAGGGAGTACACTTGTACCTTGAAATTTAGTGAGGGATCATCTTATAATGCTACCGCCGTACTAAGCAAAATAAGATGCATAAAGGATAAACATCACATGCAATCAAAATATGTGACATGATATGGCCATCATCATCTTGTGCCGTTGAACTCCATCTCAAAAGCACCGTCATGATCTCCATCATCACCGGCTTGACACCTTGATTTCCATCGTAGCATCGTTGTCGTCTCACCAACTATTGCTTCTACGACTATCGCTACTGCTTAGTGATAAAGTAAAGCAATTACAGGCAATTGCATTTCATATAATAAAGCGACAACCATAAGGCTCCTGCCAGTTGCCGATAACTTCTACAAAACATGGCCATCTCATGCAACAATTTATATCTCATCACGTCTTGACCATATCACATCACAACATGCCCTGCAAAAACAAGTTAGACATCCTCTACTTTGTTGTTGCAAGTTTTACGTGGCTTCTATGGGCTTCTAGCAAGAACCGTTCTTACCTACGCATCAAAACCACAACATTTTTTCGTCAAGTGTGCTGTTTTAACCTTCAACAAGGACCGGCCGTAGTCAAACTCGATTCAACTAAAGTTGGAGAAACAGACACCCGCCAGCCACCTGTGTGCGAAGCATGTTGGTAGAACCAGTCTCATGAACGCGGTCATGTAATGTTGGTCAGGGCCGCTTCATCCAACAATACCGCCGAATCAAAGTAAGACGTTGGTGGTAAGCAGTATGACTATTATTGCCCACAACTCTTTGTGTTCTACTCGTGCATATAACATCTACGCATAGACCTGGCTCGGATGACACTGTTGGGGAACGTAGTAATTCAAAAAAATTCCTACGATCACGCAAGATCTATCTAGGAGAAGCATAGCAATGAGACAGGAGAGTGTGTCCACGTACCCTCGTAGATCGAAAGCGGAAGCGTTTAGTAACGCGGTTGATGTAGTCGAAGGTCTTCACGATACAATCCAACTATCAAATGCATGCACCTCCATGTTCAGCACACGTTCAGCATGATGACGTCCCTCGAGCTTCTTGATCCAGTAGAGGGTCGAGGGGGAGTTCCGTCAGCACGACGGCGTGGCGACGGTGTTGGTGATGTGATCCACACAGGGCTTCGCCTAAGCACTACGACAATATGACCGAGGTGGTAAACTGTGGAGGGGGCACGACAAAAAAAAGACACATCCATGACATTTTGGGCCGAATGAATTTTTTTCCTGTCATGCTTATGACACTTCTATAACGATAATGTTGGTGAACATAGTAATTTCAAAAAATTCCTACACACACGCAAGATCAAGGTGATGCATAGCAACGAGCGGGAGATTATAGTCCACGTACCCTCGTAGATCGTAAGCAAAAGTGTTTTATCAACGCGGTTGATGTAGTCGTATGTCTTCACGATCCGACCGATCCAAGTACCAAACGCACGGCACCTCCGAGTTCGGCACACGTTCAGCTTGATGACATCCCACGAACTCATGATCCAGCAGAGTTTCGTGGGAGAGTTTCGTCAGACAGTGTGATGACGGTGATGATGAAGCTACCGGCGCAGGGCTTCGCCGAAGCACTACAACGATATGACCGAGGTGGATTATGGTGGAGGGGGCACCGCACAATGCTCAGAGATCAATGATCAACTTGTGTGTCTATGGGGTTCCCCCTCCCCCGTATATAAAGGAGTGGAGGAGGGGGAGGAGGCCGGCCTCCTAGGCGCGCCCCAAGGGGAGTCCTACTCCCATCGGGAGTAGGATTTCCCCCTTTCCCTAGTTGGATTAGGAGAGAAGGAAGGGGGAGGAAGGAGGAAGGAAAGGGGGGGCCGGCCCCCTCCCAATTCGGATTGGGCTTGGGGGAGGGGCGCCCCTTCTTTTGCTCCTTTCCCCTCTCTCCCACTAAGGCCCACTAAGGCCCATATACCTCCCGGGGGATTCCGGTAACCTCCCGGTACTCCGGTAAATGCCCTATCTCACCCGGAACCATTCCAATGTCCAAATATAGTCGTTTAATATATCAATCTCTATGTCTTGACCATTTCGAGACTCCTCGTCATGTTCGTGATCATATCCGGGACTCCGAACTACCTTCGGTACATTAAAACACAAAAACTCATAATACCGATCGTCACCGAATGTTAAGCATTGAGAATTATGTAGGCATGACCGAGACACGTCTCCATTCAATAACCAATAGCGGAACCTGGATGCTCATATTGGCTCCTACATATTCTATGAAGATCTTTATTGCTTAAACCGCATAACAACATACGTTGTTCCCTTTGTCATCGATATGTTACTTGCCCGAGGTTCGATCGTCCGTATCTCAATACCTAGTTCAATCTCGTTACCGGCAAGTCTCTTTACTCATTCTGTAATGCTTTGTCCTGCAACTAACTCATTAGTCACATTGCTTGTAAGGCTTATAGTGATGTGCATTACCGTCAGGGCCCAGAGATACCTCTCCGACAATCAGAGTGACAAATCCTAATCTCGATCTATGCCAACTCAACAAACACCATCAGAGACACCTGTAGAGAACCTTTATAATCACCCAGTTACGTTGTGACGTTCGGTATCACACAAAGTGTTCCTCCGGTATTCGGGAGTTGCAGAATCTCATAGTCATAGGAACATGTATAAGTCCTGAAGAAAGCAATAGAAACATACTAAACAATCAAGTGCTAAGCTAACGGAATGGGTCAAGTCAATCACATCATTCTCTAATGATGTGATCCCATTCATCAAATGACAACTCATGTCTGTGGCTAGGAAACTTAACCATCTTTGATTAATGAGCTAGTCAAGTAGAGGCATACTAGTGACACTTTGTTTGTCTATGTATTCACACATGTACTAAGTTTCCAGTTAATACAATTCTAGCATGATAAATAAACATTTATCATGATATAAGGAAATATAAATAACAACTTTATTATTGCCTCTAGGGCATATTTCCTTCAGTCTCCCACTTGCACTAGAGTCAATAATCTAGATTACACAATAATGATTCTAACACCCATGGAGTCTTGGTGCTGATCATGTTTTGCTCGTGAGAGAGGCTTAGTCAACGGGTCTGCAATATTCAGATCTGTATGTATCTTGCAAATCTCTATGTCTCCCTCCTTGACTAGATCGCGGATGGAATTGAAGCTTCTCTTGATGTGCTTGGTTCTCTTGTGAAATCTGGATTCCTTTGCCAAGGAAATTGCAGCAGTATTGTCACAAAAGATTTTCATTGGACCCGATGCACTAGGTATGACACCTAGATCGGATATGAACTCCTTCATCCAGACTCCTTCATTTGCTGCTTCTGAAGAAGCTATATACTCCGCTTCACGCGTAGATCCCGCCACGACGCTTTGCTTAGAACTGCACCAACTTACAGCTCCACCGTTCTATAAAAACACGTATTCGGTTTGTGACTTAGAGTCATCCGGATCAGTGTCAAAGCTTGCATCAACGTAACCATTTACGATGAGCTCTTTGTCACCTCCATGAACGAGAAACATATCCTTAGTCCTTTTCAGGTATTTCAGGATGTTCTTGACAGCTATATAGTGATCTACTCCTGGATTACTTTGGTACCTGTTGTGGAATTAACACGTCAGATGTCCTCATGAAAGGACTTAGTCGTGGAGCCATCGCAACGGGTTAGCTTGAAGGGGTTAAACCAGACAAGGGACACGGGAGTTTATACTAGTTCGGCCCCTTCGATGAAGGTAAGAGCCTACGTCTAGTTGTGATGGGATTGATTGGGTTTCGATGACCAGGGAGCGAAATATGCTTGCCTGAGTCTTGAGTTGTTGTCTGTTGTCCCTGAACCGCCGCCGGGTCGTCCCTTTATATACACAGGTTGACGCGCAGCCGGTCTACAGAGCTCCGAGGCTGACTCATACAAAGTGTCCGGCTCGGTCTCTCCTTTCCTAACTTATATTACAAGTTTACATAGTCATGGTGGTTTACCACTATGGGCCCTAATCCGCCTTTGGGCTGCGGGCTTCTAAGCTTCATTAGTAAAACACCATCTTCTGGATCTTCATGGGCTTTAGCATAGTCGAGGGTGAACCAGGCCCTCCTAGCTGGTTTACACTCAGTAGCTATATCCTCAACATTAGGCCCCAGATTGATTTGAATTTGTTCATGTCAATCTTCAATACTTCAAAGATATCTTGTAGGCGTCTTCTTGTATTTTCGTAAACCGCCATACTGTCTTCTCCTATAAATTTTGTAAACCGCCGTGACGTCATCTTCTGAACAAAGCAACGGTCCATCATGACATCATCTCTATATAAAAAGATTAAAAAGATTCCCTTCACTTAATGGTTATCCTGAAAATCGAGGCGACATGCGCACCCATTCTGCCGTTTCAGGCTCCTTGATTCTCGCGCCTGCCGTTTTACTCTTTCCTCTATAAATAAGGCCCGAGGGCCCTTCTCACTTTTCCCCTTCTGTGCCTTCTTCCTCGCGACGCCCAAGCTCTAAATCTCTGCCGCCGTCCGCGACCCTTGAGAACTGCATCGACAAAGGCCGCTGCATCAACCTGAAACGGACCAGAAACTCGTCGCTCCCCTCTGCAGCAATCTGCAGTGGTAAGTTTCCTCTTTCCTTCATATTTAGATCTATGTTTAGGGTTTGCGAGCTCCTCTGTACAGTTCTTCATTCTTCTTCTTCGTCCTTCCTTCTGCCGCGGTAGCTTTGATCCAATAGCAGTGTAGATCTCATGCGGTAGTTACTCCGCATCCGTTTTTAATGCTAGCAGATCATCCTTTTTCTTCTGTAGAGTACATGACCTTCCCTGTTCTGCTTAGCGCCTTTAGAGATCACAGAAAAAATTGCTTTACGGATATGCGGTAGATCCAAATAAATTTGATCATTGTGTGAAACTTGTTTCTGTCAACACTTAGCAGAAATTTTGAATCCTGGCCCTTCTGCTTATGGGCAGTTTAAACTTTTGATAGCCAATCTGCCATATATCATTAGCCCTCTCTTAAACCACCAACTGAATCTGCATAGTATTTTCCTCCGGTTTAACACTGAATTGTACACCTTAAACCGTAAACTGTAAAACCGGCACTTGTTTTTTTTCTTTTAGTTCCCCCCTTCAGGAATGACGAAACAATTCGCTGCTTACAATTGGGTTCCATCCCGGATCACCGGAACACAATCAACGGTTATGTTACCACTGGTGCTTTAGCCTCAAAAAGGCTCCACTGGCGAGTTCCGGAATCGGAATGTCCACCTGAACCTCAAGAAGGAGAGGTGATTGTTTTTATGCAACACTTTGACCGGGGATTCAGTCCGCCCGGATCAAAATTTTTCCGGGATGTCCTCGCAAGCTTCCAACTCCATCCGCAAGATATTGCTCCAAACTCTGTGTCCAATATATGCAACTTTCAAGTTTTCTGCGAAGTTTATCTTCAAGAAGAGCCAACCATGGAGCTATTCCGGGACTTCTTTCATTTGAACCGCCGCACAGAATTCTCAGATGGTCCCAACACAAAGCTTGGCGACATTTCAATTCAAAAAAGGAAATAAGTTGACTTCCCTCATGCAAAACATCATAGCCATCCTAAAGATTGGAATCAGACCTGGTTTTACTGCTGGAACACTGCCCCTGATGGAGAAAATCCTTTGCCGGGTTATCGCCCTCACCGGCTTAGCAACAGCCACCCATTACCTTCATGCTTGACTGCCGCAGAACGGAAGAATTTTGCACCTCAACTCGCCAAGCTCCGGGCTCTGATGGCCAACGGTTTAATTGCATTGATCTTGTCCGCTGCTGGGTTTCTTGGGGCATTTTACCTTTAAGCCACTGCCCCAGATTGATGCATGAATATACTGGTGATGTCAAAGACCCTCAACGATATCACGAAATAGTAATGACCAATCTTGAAGTTACTGAATCGGTGAAGAAAATGCTTGATGAACCGATCTCTGCATGCAGCCAAACCGGGTTGGCTCTGTTTTGCGTCTCCAATAAACCGCCAGCGGTAAAGTTCATCTAAATACTTTACTGATTTGCTTCCGTATTGACTGTATACTAACCTTTCCTTGTCTTAATTTCAGGCTAACAACTCGTTTTGGAAACGGACTAAACCGGCCCGGGCTCCTCGTGCAAAGACCAAGGCCACCAAGAAAGCTGGCAAGAAGAAAACCACCGAGTCTTCTGATCCGCCAGAAGATGAAGAATCAGACGCTGAGGTAGAACTTGACTCACTTGGTTCCTTTTTCGTTCATCTTATTGACAATGACTATTCCCAGGATGATGCTGAGGCCAGCCATGCAAAACATGTTGAGGTAATCCTTCTTTCTTCCGATTCAGATCTTGTACCGGTTCAAAGAATTCACCGCACAGTCCGAAAAGTAAAACAATCTCACCCCCTTGCTCATTTGGATCCAAAATTTTCTTTGAAGACACAGCAAGTTGAAGAACGTCGCACAACCCGGCATAGCGGTCAACAAATCACGTCGTCCGGTTTAGCTGATACGCCAACCCGGAAACGTCGTCCAGAGGTGACTTGTTCTCCTGAAAAACGTTATCTTTTGAAAGGTGTCTTCCGATGCCCTCTCAATCCGTTTGACCCGAATTACCAGGCTTCTTCCAACTCGTCTGGCGGTTCTTCAACCACTCAGCTGCCTCCTCTCAAAGTCGTCGCTGGGTAAGTATATTACTCCTTAATTTGTTTCTTTTATTTGTCGGTTTACCATATTCTAACCTTTGATGTTGTAGTGCCAAGGCTCGATTAAGTAAGAAAGCCAAGACCAGCGACCCTACTATTGATGTTGATCCGGAGAAGACTCCAGAGCATCATGGCGAAGACCCTGAAGTTGCCATAGACAGCTCTGCTGGGCAAAACCAAGATGCTGATGCTAACCCGCCAGAGGTTGAACCGAATGTAGAGGTTGATACTTCACATCCTCCTGCTCCTCCAAGTCCAACAGTGGAATAGCGGGGCTCATCTGCTGATCCACCAAGCCCTGCTACCAAGGCGCCAAGCCCTGTTAAGAATGTCAATTCATCCAGTCCGGCCAAAGATGATGACGTTGTTGTTACTGGCACTGCATATACCACCCCTGGTAATCCGGTTGCTCTATCAAAGCACACTGCCAAGGATGAATTTGCTGCTATGAGCAAGGGGAAGGGGAAGACTGATTTGTGAGCTTATGTCGATCTCTCTGCTCAAGACCTTCACTCCGGATTCTTGAACCGGCTTTACACAAGCCGTGATTATGAAGCCGGTTTAGTAAATCTGATGAAGGAGCGCTATGAGGTAAACAATTTTGCTCTTTGCTCTGTACTTTCGTTGCATTGTAGCCCCCGAGGGCCGGTTTGTCTTTAGAAAGTCAAACCGGGACTTTGTATATTCCATACTGTACTTTATGAAATTTCCTTGTGTATTTATGATCAAACACACATTAGCCCCCAAGTGCCATGATTAAAACTTGTATTAATCCTTGGGACTTCAATAATCAGCAGAAAAAATGATCTGCATTAGCCCCCAAGTGCCAAGTGTATAACTGGTTATATGCTTGGGACTTTAACAAAGATATTGACATGCTCTCTTACTGTTGCAGAGTGAGATAAACCAACAAGTCTCGCAAATTGCTGACCTTCAGGAAAATCTGAAATCCCAACAAGCAGAAACCACCAAGGCCAAGGATGAGTTGAAAACCGCCTTAACCACCATGGAGCAGCTCAAAGAATGGTTCAAGTCTGAGAAGGCCAACTGGGATACCGAAAAGGCTGGATTGCTGAAGCGGGCGGAAAAAATGCTGAGTCAGCTCTTAAACCGGTGACGGAAGAGCTTACTGGATTAAAGTGCCAAGTCAATGCTATGACCTCTGCAATATTCGGTAAGCATTGTTTACCAAGGCTTTATGAATACTCCGCTTTGAAATTTTCTCCGGTTTAACATGAACTTCTTAAACTGCTATAGGTTGTCGCATTGCTCATCTGGGTTCTGATATGCGGAAGAAACTCAAGGCCGCGTATACGTTGATTGAACAAATGTATACCTCCGTCCAACGGGTTATCTACGCCACTTCTTATGACAATGCGGCTCCAACACTGATCAAGGACACGCTGGATTGGCTATCTATGACGCCAGCTCAGATAGAAGAGTTGAAGCGATCCGCTTTCCGGGCTGGAACTTTACTAGCACTGACTCGAGCCAAGGCATGGATAGCTGATCTTGATCTGGCTGATATAGCCAAGGGCTTCCCTAGTGCACAAGAAAACGGCGAAGTATTTGACAACGACGCCCTCAAACGGGTAACAAGGGAGATGCGTCCTCTGGCGAGTTAGTTGGTAGAAGAGGCTAACCTAACGGTTCACCGGTCCTTCTATGACGCAAACAACAAACGGGTTGAAGCTGTCATTCCTGAAGTGCAGAACCTTATTCCACCAATCCGTAAGCACACTTACGCTTCAGACGTTGATCCGGCTGAGCTTATAAGTGAAGAGGCTGTCTTTCAGGCTTTAACCCGGATTGACTGGACCACCAATGACTTCCAGCCATTGGATGGGGAGGAGGAGGCTGAACCGACGCCAGATGACCCATCTACTTCACATCAACCCGGCGATGAAGCTTAATCTGTCAATTCGGTTGATATGTTAGAAACTATCCATTGTGAAACAATTCCATATTTTGGGCCTCTGTGCCTTGTAATAGGGTAGCAAAAACTATTTTGATCTGCTGCCATCGTGTAGGAGGAGATACTTGATGTGATCCGCCATGTCAATGTCAATTTTGGTTCAGGTATCATAATATGCAACTCCTGTGTGTGCATAAAAAAGAAAAGGGTCCTGGCGGTTTACCGCCGGACGGGTCATAATGCCCAAGAAAAGGCCTGATTGATAATCAAACCGTAAAAATATGAAATGATTCATACCTGTGATTTAATATCCCTGTTTAGTTGGCTGATCAACTTTGATTGTAATAAGGGTGAAAACCCAAATCTGAAATTCTTGTATAACTCCATCATGTACCGATGTCGTATAGTAAGTCATACCGGGTGATGATGCACACCAGATGACCAAAGCCAGGCCGGGTTAACAAACTCCGATTTAAGAATAGGGTCTGTCAACGTGTAGTTGCAAACCAAGCCGTTTTAAAGAATACCGGGCTAATAAGACGACTGACCAGGCCAAGAAAATCAGTTTAACAAAAAAATTAACAAAACACAAATAAAACCGTGTAGTCGAGGCTTTTTGAGGGCTGCCAGGCCCAAATTCGAGGCTTTTGTAGGCTGCCAGGCCGCTGAGTTGAACCATTTAACAAAGCCTTTTAAGATGGACCTCCAACTAACCAATCACCGTTTTAACTTTGACAAGTGCAGGGTCTCAATGAGAGTAACTATCAAACGTTCGGAGGGCCGTGCCAGGATGACCTGGATAGGAGTGTCTTACTTGATGAAGGTAGGTTAACCCGGGGTTTTAGGTAAATATACTAGGCTTCCAAGCCGTGGGTCGATACCCAGCTACAAGGGTCCATTCAAACTCCTTGGTATTTGACACAAGGAGCCCCCAAGTAACATGATGAGCTGTGCTCATTGGGTGCCTATGTTTGAGTTGTGCATAACATCCAGACTCTCTTTGGCCCCTTGGGTGTGAAGCTCCCAAGCTTTGTGGCGTGATAGCTAGTTTAACATGTAGTACTCCGCTTTGTCAGCTAAAGCCCCCATGTAACTCAAAGGATATTTGAGAAAAAACAGCAGAAGCCCCGCTTAGAGCAAGGATGCTAATTTATTTGTTGATCATAATATATACATTGTCAAAATATGTACATAAGAAGAGCCTATGGCTCAAGTGTAATAAGGCCGGAGGAGAGCTATGTTCCACGGCCGCCGGGTCTCCTCCTCAAAGTTGCGTGAGTTGTCTCAAACGTCAATGAGGTAGTATGATCCGTTGTGTAGATTCTTGCTGACCACAAAGGGTCCTTCCCAAGGCGGGGATAACTTTTGCATGTCGGTCTGATCCTGGATGAGCCGGAGCACCAAGTCACCTTCTTGAAAGGTTCTTGTCCTAACCCGGCGGCTGTGATAACGCCGTAGGTCTTGTTGATAAACCGCTGATCGAGCCAAAGCCATATCCCGTTTCTCATCTAACAGGCCCAGTGCCTCTTGGCGAGCTTGCTCGTTGTCCACTTCAACATAATTAGCAACCCGGGGCGAGTCATGACGTATATCACTTGGGAGAACTGCCTCTGCCCCGTATACCATAAAGAAAGGCGTGTAACCTGTTGATCGATTGGGGGTGGTGTTGATACTCCACAACACAGAAGGTAATTCTTCCACCCAACAACCCGGCGTCCGCTTCAAGGGAATCATGAGCCGGGGTTTAAGACCCTTTAATATTTCTTGATTAGCTCGCTCTGCTTGACCGTTGGATTGAGAGTGCGCCACAGATGCTAGGTCAAGCCGGATGTGCTCTTTCTGATAGAAATCCTCCATCTCACCTTTGGAAAGGTTGGTACCATTATCCGTGATGATACTGTGTGGAAAGCCAAAACGGAAGATAATCTTTTTAAGAAATTGAACCGCTGTAGCTGCATCACACTTGCTAATAGGCTCCGCTTCAACCCACTTGGTGAATTTATCAACTGCCACCAACAGGTGGGTCTTCTTGTCCTGGGAACGTTTAAAGGGTCCCACCATATCAAGCCCCCAAGTAGCAAAAGGCCAAGTGATAGGAATCATCCGTAGTTCCTGAGCCGGAACATGAGCTCTGCTTGAATTTTTTTGACAAGCATCACATCGCTTTACCAGATCCTCCTCATCAGCATGAGCTGTCAACCAGTAAAACCCATGACGAAAAGCTTTTGCAACCAGGGACTTTGAACCGGCATGATGACCACAATCCCCTTCATGAATTTCCCGTAGGATCTCTTGGCCTTCTTCCGAAGAAACACAATGCTGAAATACGCCTGAAATGCTACAGCAGTGTAACTCACCATTGTGAATAACCATGGACTTGGATCGCCGGACTATCTGTCGAGCCAAAACTTTATCATTTGGTAGCTCGCCCCGACTCATATACGCCAGATATGGAACCGTCCAATCTGGTACAACGTGTAAAGCATCCACCAACTGAGCCTCCGGATCAGGAACAGCCAAATCCTCTTCTGTAGGCAACCTAACAGACGGGTTATGCAAGATATCTAAAAATGTGTTAGGAGGTACCGGTTTACGCTGAGATCCAAGCCGGCTCAAAGCGTCTGCTGCTTCGTTTTTGCGCCGATCGATATGCTCAACCTGATACCCTTTGAAATGACCCGCCACAATATCCACCTCACGCCTGTAAGCCGCCATGAGTGGATCCTTAGAATCCCAAGTACCAGAAACTTGCCGAGCCACCAGATCAGAATCTCCGAAACAACAAACTTGACTTAAGTTCATCTCTTTGGCCACACGGAGACCATGGAGTAAAGCTTCATACTCAGCTGCATTGTTAGTACAAGGAAACATCAAGCGGAGGACATAGCAAATTTTATCACCTCGAGCGGAAGTAAGGACAACTCTAGCCCCCAAGACTTCCAACTGCCTGGATCCATCAAAATGAATAGTCCAGTATGTATTATATGGTTTATCTTCCGGTGCTTGCAACCCGGTCCAGTCATTGATAAAATCCACAAGAGCCTGAGACTTGATGGCTGTTCGAGGTACATATTTTAAACCGTGTGGACCAAGCTCGATTGCCCACTTTGCAACCCGGCCAGTTGCTTCCCTGTTTTGAATTATATCGCCCAAAGGAGCAGAACTAACCACTGTGATTAGATGGCCTTGAAAATATTGCTTGAGTTTTCGACTGGCCATAAAAACCCCGTACACCAACTTCTGCCAATGTGGATAGCGTTGTTTTGACTCGATCAGGACTTCACTGATGTAGTATACAGGTCGTTGAACCGGATATTCCTTCCCAGCTTCTTTACGCTCAACCATAATTGCCACACTAACCGCTCGGGCATTGGCAGCCATGTATAACAGCAAAGGCTCATGATCAATTGGCTGCAAGAACCGGCGGTTCAACCAACTGCCGCTTTAGCTCCTCAAAAGCTGCATTGGCTGTGTCACTCCAGACGAAATCATCCGTCTTTTTCAACATCTGATACAAAGGAATTGCCTTCTCTCCCAAACGACTGATAAACCGGCTAAGGGCTGCAATCCGACCTGCGAGACACTGAACATCATTGATACACTTCGGTTTAGCCAGGGATGTGATTGCCTTAATTTTTTCTGGGTTAGCCTCAATGCCCTTGTTGGATACAAGAAACCCGAGAAGCTTGCCTGCCGGAACACCAAAAACACATTTATCCGGATTAAGCATCATCTTGTAAACCCGAAGATTGTCAAACATCTCCTTGAGGTCATCTATCAGTGTTTCTTTCTTCCTGGATTTTACCACAATGTCATCCACATAGGCATGAACATTACGCCCAATCTGCGTGTGAAGACAATGTTGCACACAACGCTGATAAGTTTCCTGAGCACTCTTGAGCCCAAAGGGCATAGAAACATAGCAGAAGGCTCCAAAGGGAGTGATGAAGGCTGTCTTCTCCTGGTCCTTAACTGCCATCTTGATCTGATGATATCCTGAATAAGCATCCAAAAAACTCAGGCGCTCACAACCCGCCGTCGCATCAATGATCTGATCAATACGCGGGAGAGCAAAGGGATCCGCCAGGCAAGCCTTATTCAAGTCCGTGTAGTCCACACACATATGCCAAGTGCCGTTTTTCTTAAGAACCAACACCGGATTAGCCAACCATTCAGGATGAAACACTTCGACGATAAACCCAGCAGCCAACAGCCGGGCTACCTCTTCACCAATTGCCTTGCGTCTTTCTTCATTAAAGCGACGAAGAAATTGCTTGACCGGTTTAAACTTCAGATCAATATTAAGAGTGTGCTCAGCGAGTTCCCTCGGTACACCTGGCATGTCAGAAGACTTCCATGCGAAAATGTCCCGGTTCTCACAGATGAGCTCGATGAGCGCGCTTTCCTATTTTGGATCCAGATTGGTGCTGATGCTGAACTGCTTGGATGAATCGCCAGGTACGAAGTCAACAAGCTTAGTCTCGTCAGCCGGTTTGAAATGCAGGGTTGGGTCATGCTTAGTGGTGGGCTTCTTCAAAGGGGTCATATCTGCCGGATCAACATTCTCCTTATAAAACTTTAGCTCCTCTGTAGCACAAACCGCCTCAGCATAAGCCGTATCACCTTCCTCGCAATCCAACACGATTTTTCGACTTCCATGAACCGTGATAGTCCCTTTATGACCCGGCATCTTGAGATGCAAATAAATATAACAAGGCCTTGCCATGAATTTTGCATAAGCCGGCCGCCCAAATAGTGCATGATACGAGCTCTGGATTCTCACTACCTCAAAGGTCAGTGTCTCAAACCTAGAGTCATGCTCATCACCAAACACAACTTCCAAAGTGATCTTACCTACGGGATACGCCGATTTACCTGGTACCACACCATGAAAAACAGTGTTGGACGGTTTAAGATTCTTATCTGTCAACCCCATGCGACGGAATGTCTCATAATACAGAATATTGATACTGCTTCCTCCATCCATGAGTACTTTGGTGAACTTATAACCTCCCACCTGAGGCGCCACCACCAGAGCTAGTTGACCCGGATTGTCAACCCGGGGCAGATGATCCTCCCTACTCCACACAATAGGCTGTTTTGACCACCGCAGATAACGTGGAACTGCCGGTTCAACAGCATTGACTGCCCTCTTGTGAAGCTTCTGATCACGCTTGCACAGACTAGTGGTGAACACATGATATTGCCCACCATTCAACTGCTTTGGGTGACTCTGGTAACCCGACTGCTGCTGATTCCCTTGATTATTCTGCTGGTTATTACCACCTTGATTGTTCCGGTTGCCATGATTATTCTGAAACCCAGAGTTTGAACCGCCGCCACCATGGAAACCTTGACCTGAACCGCCCGACGGACCCTGATCATACCGGAAAAGATTAGAGTTTTTGAATTCCTTCATAATGTTACAATCCTTCCAAAGATGCGTTGCAGGAGCCTCCTTGGTCCCATGCTTTGGACAGGGCTGATTCAACAAACGCTCCAGATTCATCGCCCCGCCGCGCTGGGGCGGTTTACCTTTTCGGCGCTACACATTAGTGTTAGCCACAAAATCTGAATCCGCTTTACGCTTACCATTATTCCCATGGCCTCCTTGGTTGCGCTGCTGTCCCTTTGCACCGCCATTCTTCTTTCCCTTCTCCGGTTTCTCATTATCTGAATCGGGATTCTTGGTATTATCAGAATCGGCATACTTTACCAAGGCTGCCCTGAGAGTTCCCATGTCGTTGCAGTGGCGCTTGAGCTGTCCCAACTTCATCTTCAGTGACTTAAACCGGCAATTGCGCTCCAGTGTGATAATCGCTTGACCAGCGTTAATCCGGTTGGACGAGTGCAACACTTATGAAACTCGGCGTACCCAATGAGTTGTGGACTCGTTCTCTCCTTGAACACAAGCATCCAGATCCACGATGGACATGGGCTGTTTGCACGTGTCTTTGAAATTGGCTATAAACCGGGCCTTCAACTGATCCCATGACTTGATGGAATTAGCTGGTAGATTTTTCAACCAAGTACGGGCTGTTCCCTCCAACATCATCGTGAAGTACTTTGCACAAGCTGCTTCATCTACATCCAGCATCTCCATTGCCATCTCATAACTCTCGACCCACGCCTCAGGTGGCCGATCCGCCGTGTAATTAGGCACTTTGCGTGGACCCTTGAAATCTTTGGGCAGATGCACATTATGGAGAGCCGGAATAAGGCACGGCACTCCCCAGGAACTAAAGGCAAGCGCGGTGCCTCGGTCAACTGACGCTGCTGGCTGAACCGGGGGGGGGGGGTTGATAATGACCCAAAGCGGCATCCCTTCGTGCCCTGCCATGATCCACCACATCTTGAGCATTGCGATGCCGTGCGCTGCTAGACACCTCCGGTTCATCCATACGCCTGCTATAACTTGGGCTCGGACGAGGGGTTGAATGAATTCTATCCCGGCTATATGAATAAGCCTGCTGCTGCACCACGGCGGTTTGAAGAAGGTCTCTCGCCTGCCGTGTCTCAACTGCTGCTATTGAATCACCCTCCATTGAAATGGCTGCCAGGCGTGAGGCTGCGGCAATCATGTTATCTAGAGGGCTCGAGAAGTGACCCGGTGGTGTAGACACGTATTGCGGCGGGTTATCTGTTCGTTGGGGTGGCTCCGTCATCCGTAGTTGATCTGGAGCTGTCCTAGGCGCCTCAGTCCGGTTTGCAGCTGCCGGATTGCTTGGCCTAGCGCCTGGCGTCTGAAAGAGATTTAACCCTTCGTAAACCGGCGACAGACGTGACCGATACTTCCTTCGCATTACATCCTCTGATGCGGTCCGATCCAGCATGAGCTGGTAATTCTGTGCCTGTATCTGCTGTGATTGGGCATCCAAAGCGGCCCGTTCTTCAGCCATCCTAGTATCCTGAGCTGCCAGGTCCTCCTTAGCCTGTGCTATTTGGTCCTTCAGTTTTGCAACGTCCGCGTTGTGCTGATCCCGCGTCTCCGGGGTGACTGTCGCGGTTAACAAGGTCGCCCAGGCGTCCATCAAACCGGAGAGGACTTGCACCGGACGGCGCGCTGGGACTCCTGCCGCAGCTGTTGATCCGGTATTCATCGCTGCGGTAGATGAAGACTGCAACGTGGGCTGTGTTCCGGCCATGTAAACAGCAACCCGACTTGGCAGTTCAAAGAGGTCCGGAATACTGTTGCCATCGGAATATCCTTCGAACACACCGCTATGAATCTGGTACAAGGACTCAGTTTCGCCAGTGGATGACTCGCCGTCGGAGTATACGGCTGTCTCGCCTTCAGACACCGGTTCAGATCCGATCCCATGGACACATCCTACGAACGCACGCTTCATGGCGGGCTTAACCCGTGCTGGACTCGCACACTGAGCCGTCTCGATGAGGTCGATGCAGATGTCCGTCTCAGGGCCCGGTTCACCGATCTTGCCGATGAAGACATGAATTCCGCCGAAGGGAACCCGGTACCCGTACTCGGTCGAGCCGGCCTTGGGGCCCCATCCTTCGTCATCGATGTAGAGCTTGCCGCGACGACTTTTGGTCATCCGGCCGATCACGTACCCCTTAAGTCCTTCAGAGCAGCCCTTCAAGAACTCGACACCATTGTGCGATAGCCCCACGGTGGGCGCCAACTGTCGTGGAATTAACACGTCAGATGTCCTCATGAAAGGACTTAGTCGGGGAGCCATCGCAATGAGTTAGCTTGAAGGGGTTAAACCGGACAAGGGACACGGGAGTTTATACTAGTTCGGCCCGTTCGATGAAGGTAAAAGCCTACGTCTAGTTGTGATGGGATTGATTGGGTTTCGATGACCAGGGAGCGAAATATGCTTGCCTGAGTCTCGAGTTGTTGTCTATTGTCCCTGAACCGTCGCCGGGTCGTCCCTTTATACACACAGGTTGACGCCCGGCCGGTCTATAGAGCCCCGAGGCCGACTCATACAAAGTGTTTGGCTCGGTCTCTCCTTTCCTAACTTATATTACAAGTTTACATAGTCATGGCGGTTTACCACTATGGGCCCTAATCCACCTTTGGGCTGCGGGCTTCTAAGCTTCATTAGTAAAACGCCATATTCTGGATCTTCATGGGCTTCAGCATAGTCGAGGGTGAACCGGGCCCTCCTGGCCGGTTTACACTCAGTAGCTATATCCTCAATAGTACCTCCCTGCTAAACTAATAGCAAGGCACATCAGGTCTGGTACACATCATTGCATACATGATAGAGCTTATGGCTAAAGCATAGGGAACATCTTTCATCCTTTCTCTATCTTCTGTAGTGGTCGGGCATTGAGTCTGACTCAACTTCACACCTTGTAAAACAGGCAAGAACCCTTTCTTTGCTTGATCCATTTTGAATTTCTTCAAAACTTTATCAAGGTATGTGCTTTGTGAAAATTCAATTAAGCATCTTGATCTATCTCTATAGATCTTGATGCCCAATATATAAGCATCTTCACCGAGGTCTTTCATTGAACAACTCTTGTTCAAGTATCCTTTTATGTTATTTAGAAATTCTATATCATTTCCAATCAAGAATATGTCATCTACGTATAATATTAGAAATGCTACAGAGATCCCACTCACTTTCTTGTAAATACATGTTTCTCCAAAAGTCCGTGAGGGAGTCCTAGACTAGGGGGTGTCCGGATAGCTGGACTATCATCATCGGCCGGACTCCAAGACTATGAAGATACAAGATTGAAGACTTCGTCCCGTGTCCGGATGGGACTTTCCTTGGCGTAGAAGGCAAGCTTGGCGATACGGATATGTAGATCTCCTACCATTGTAACCGACTCTGTGTAACCCTAGCCCTCTCCGGTGTCTATATAAACCGGAGGGTTTTAGTCCGTAGGACACACAACCATTACAACAATCATACCATAGGCTAGCTTCTAGGGTTTAGCCTCCTTGATCTCGTGGTAGATCCACTCTTGTACTACCCATATCATCAATATCAATCAAGCAGGAGTAGGGTTTTACCTCCATCGAGAGGGCCTGAACCTGGGTAAAAACATCGTGTCCCTTGTCTCCTGTTACCATCCGCCTAGACGCACAGTTCGGGACCCCCTACCCGAGATCCACCGGTTTTGACACCGACATTGGTGCTTTCATTGAGAGTTCCTCTGTGTCGTCACCGATAGGCTTGATGGCTTCTTCAATCAACAACAACACAGTCCAGGGTGAGACTTTTCTCCCCGGACAGATCTTCATGTTCGGCGGCTTTGCACTGCGGGCCAATTCACTTGGCCGTCTGGAGCAGATTGAGAGCTACGCCCCTGGCCATCAGGTCAGATTTGGAAGCCTAAACTTCACGGCTGACATCCGCGGAGACTTGATCTTCGATGGATTCGAGCCACAGCCGAGCGCGCCGCACTGTCACGATGGGCATGATTTAGCTCTGCCGCCGGACAGTACCCTGGAGGCCACACACGAGTCCGCTCTGACCCATAATTCGGAGCCGATCGCGCAGATCGAGGACAGGTGGCTGGACACCGCCTCGGAAGCTGCAACTTCTACGGCGATGGAGCCGAATACCGACCTTGTCCCTTATAAAGCCTGTGACTCCGAGGTGCCGGACTCCTTGTCGGACTCCGAACCTCCTGCGCCCCTACCAATCGAATCCGATTGGGCGCCGATCATGGAGTTCACCACCGCGGACATCTTTCAGCACTCACCCTTTGGCGACATCCTGAATTCGCTAAAGCATCTCTTGTTATCAGGAGAGCCCTGGCCGGACTGCGGTCAGGATGGTTGGGATGCGAACGACGAAGAAATTCAAAGCCCACCCACCACCCACTTTATAGCCACTATTGACGATCTAACCGACATGCTAGACTACGACTCCGAAGACATCGACGGTATGGACGACGACGCCGGAGACAATCAAGAACCAGCGCCTACGGGGCACTGGAAGACCACCTCGTCATACGACATATACATGGTGGACACCCCAAAGGATGGGGACGGCGAAGAAGCAGCGGAGGCATGTTCCTCTAAAAAACAGCCCAAGCGCCGATGTCAGCGGTGCTGCTCTAAATCCCGCCACAGCAAGAATGGAGATTCCGGCACCGGAGACAACAACACCCCAGAGAGTGCCGAAGACAACCCCCTCCAGCAAGATTCAGCACAGGAGGACGGAGAAGCCAGCCCTCAAGAGAGAGCGGCAGATGAGGAGATAGAGGATGACAATTACATACCTCCCTCCGGAGACGAGGCAAGCCTCAACGACGACGAATTCGTCGTACCCGAGGATCCCGTCGAACAAGAGTGTTTTAAACGCAGGTTTATCGCCACGGCAAATAGCCTAAAGAAAAAGAAGCAACAGCTTCAAGCTGATCAAGACCTGCTGGCTGACAGATGGACCGAAGTCCTCGCGGCCGAAGAGTATGAACTCGAAGCCCCTCCAAAAGCTACCCAAAACGCAAGCTGCTCCCCCGACTAGAGGAGGAAGCATACAAACCTTCATCACCAGCGCATAATACGACAGACCGACCACCCCGTGGCCGCGACAGAGAGGCATCCAGGCCCTCCATCAGGACCGTACCCCGGCATCGCTCGAAAAGTACGAAGCCACGAGGGAATGCGCCGGACTTGCGAGACATATTGGAGGACAAAGCAAAACAATCAAGATCTATCTACGGATCACGTGGGCGCCCCACGATCTACTCCGGCCGGGCCGAACACAGCAGACAAAGCTCTCTTGAGCTACGTCATGATATTGCCCAGTATAGAGGCGCCGCACACCCACTCTGCTTCACAGATGAAGTAATGGATCATCAAATCCCTGAAGGGTTCAAACCCGTAAACAACGAATCCTACGATGGCACAATAGACCCCGCGGTTTGGATCGAAGATTATCTCCTTCACATCCATATGGCCCGTGGCGACGATCTCCATGCCATCAAATATCTCCCACTCAAGCTTAAAGGACCAACTCGGCATTGGCTTAACAGCTTGCCAGCAGAATTAATTGGGTGTTGGGAGGACCTGGAAGCCGCATTCCTTGACAACTTCCAGGGCACATATGTGCGACCACCAGACGCCGATGACCTAAGCCACATAATTTAGCAGCCAGACGAATCAGCCAGACAGTTCTGGACACGGTTCTTAACAAAGAAAAATCAAATCGTCGACTGTCCGGATGCAGAGGCCCTCGCAGCCTTCAAACATAACATCTGCGACGAGTGGCTGGCCCGGCACCTAGGACAGGAAAAGCCGAAATCCATGGCAGCCCTCACATCACTCATGACCCACTTCTGTGCGGGAGAGGACAGCTCGCTAGCTCGCAGTAACAACCTCAGCAAAAATTCTGGCAGCCCGGACAGCAAGGACCGCAATGGTAGGTCGCGTCGCAACAAAAACAAATGCCGTGTTAACGGCGATAACACTGAGGATACGGCAGTCAATGCCGGATTCAGAGGCTGTAAACCCAGTCAGCGGAAAAAGCCATTCAAAAGAACTACCCCGGGTCCGTCCAATTTGGACCGAATACTCGACCGCTCTTGCCAGATACATGGCACCCCCGAAAAGCCAGCTAACCACACCAACAGGATTGTTGGGTATTCAAGCAGGCAGACAAGTTAATTGCCGAAAACAATGACAAGGGGTTGCATAGCGATGACGAGGAAGAGACCCGGCCGTCGAACGGTAGAGGACAGAAGGGTTTCCCCCCACAAGTACGGACAGTAAACATGATATACGCAACCCACATACCCAAGAGGGAGCGGAAGCGTGCACTTAGGGACGTATATGCGATGGAGCCAGTCGCCCCGAAGTTCAACCCATGGTCCTCCTGCCCGATCACTTTCGATCAAAGGGACCACCCCACTAGTACCCGCCATGGAGGATTCGCCGCATTGGTTTTAGACCCAATCGTCGATGGATTTCACCTCACTAGAGTCCTGATGGACGGCGGCAGCAGCCTGAACCTGCTTTATCAGGATATAGTGCGCAAGATGGGCATAGACCCCTCAAGGATTAAACCTACAAAGACGACCTTCAAAGGCGTCATACCAGGTGTTGAGGCCAATTGTACAGGCTCAGTCACACTGGAAGTGGTCTTCGGATCCCCGAATAATTTCCGAAGTGAGGAGTTAATCTTCGACATAGTCCCGTTCTGCAGTGGCTATCACGCTCTGCTTGGACGAACCGCGTTTGCAAAGTTGAACGCGGTGCCGCATTACGCATACCTCAAGCTCAAGATGCCAGGCCCTCGCAGAGTCATCACGGTCAACGGAAACACTGAACGCTCCCTCCGAATGGAGGAACACACAGCGGCTCTCGCAGCAGAAGTACAGAGCATCCTCTCAAGGCAATTCTCGAGTCCGGCCGTTAAACAACCGGACACGGGCGAACGCGCCCGGAGTAACATACATCAAGACCTCCGAGCACGCGTAGCAATGCGGCCCCAACCCTAGCCCTTGCATGATTGCAAGACCAGCTCTTCACGTACATCATTACGCCCTAGAGATACCATGGGCATAGGGGGAGGGGCACGACCACAATAGGCCCAGAGTGCGGCTCAACCACACCAGGGGCTCCCAAGTGTGTCGCTCTTTTTATTTTCCTTTTTTCCTTTTTCTATTTATCCACAGGACTCCGTTCACCAGAGAACCCGTCCGGCGGTAAACCTGCCGAACTCACGATGCAACAGCCAGGGAAGGACAAAGGCTACGACGAACATTCAGGTGGTCTCCATTATGAGCATTAAATTTGTTAAATACACCAGTCCGCAGCCTACCCCTGGAGGGGGATATGTTTAAATAGTCCAATCCCTTGCTCACCGCACTATTTGTATCGTTCTGCACTCGTAGCAGAATTCCTTGAATAAACAATGCAGCACTTTTTGCCTATAATTGCATTCCTTTTTTTGCATATATGTTCATTTATGACATCATTCATCCATACACTTTGGTACGGCCGAATACACCAGGGGCTTATGTTCCCCGCATTACGGTGTGATAAGTCCGAACACTTTCACAAGTGCGGCACCCCGAACTTATATGCATTGGCTCCGAATCATGTCTTGGGTCAATAGTTGGGTTTTCCCGGCTCCCATGTTTTGGTACCTTATGTTCCGTTCTATTGGCTAAGGTAGCACTGGGAGAACCACTGTGATTGCGCCCCGGTTGAGCTAGCCGAGCGCCTCAGTGGAGAAAGCTAAAACTGACCGTCATGATAAGGCGAGAGCTGGTCGCTGTTCGAGAGGTCTTTTCGAGTCCCTAAAGACTTATGCTGCTTAGAGCGAGGAACCGACTCCGTCCGGCCCAGGCGTCGATAGCGCCCCGAACTCGGTCTTCCAAACACTAGGGGCTTCGCCGAAATTTAAAATTATAGAATTCTATGGCTAAGTGAGAGTGTTCAAGCATTATAAATCCGGTTGCCTTGTTCGTTGTGTTGAGCGCCTCCCTAGATGGACCCAAAAATGGGAACAAGAGTGCTCAAGTTTATCCCGAACATCCCAGCACTCGTGGCATGGGGGCTGAAGCCGACGACTTGCCATCTCTCAGATTTGATAAACGGCCGCACAGAAGGTAATATTTTAAATTAATAAGCATTGCTTAAGCGCACATGAACAAAGTTTTCAGCGCACATGATAACACATTGCGAGTCTACTCAAATATTACATTTTGGACACTCATCCGCAATCTTGCGGGCACCCTTCAGGACACTTTTATAGTACATTTCGGGCGTACGATATTCCTTGCCCGCCGGCGGCGCGTCCATTATAAGCCTCTTAGCATCCAGCCTGCCCCAGTGCACCTTTGCGCGGGCAAGGGCCCGACGGGCACCTTCGATGCAGGCGGAGCGCTTGATGACTTCCACCCAAGGGCACGCATCCACCAGCCGCCGCACGAGGCCGAAGTAGCTCCCAGGCATGGCCTCTTCAGGCCACAGCCAGACTATGAGGCCCTTCATGGCCTGCTCGGCTACCTTGTGGAGCTCGACCAGCTGCTTCAGCTGGTCGCTAAGGGGCACCGGATGTCCGGCCTCAGCATACTGAGACCAGAAGACCTTCTCCGTTGAGCTCCCCTCCTCGGCCCGGTAGAATGCGGCGGCATCGTACATGCTGCGAGGCAGATCTGCAAACGCCCCTGGAGAGCTCCGAATTCGGGTAAGTAATAGGTAATTCACATTCACATGCTTGCTTTGCATGAAAAATGCCTTACCCGCCGCTATTTTCTTTACCGCCTCAATCTCTTGGAGGGCCTTATGGGCCTCGGCCTTAGCGGCTTTGGCACTTTCAAGAGCCGAGGCAAGCTCGGACTCTCGAGTTTTCGAGTCGCGCTCCAAACTCTCATGCTTTTCCATGAGAGCCTGGAGCTCTTGCGGCACTTCCGCCACCCGCGCCTCCTGTTTCTCTCGCTCCGCTCGTTTTGCGGCCGCATTGTGTTCGGCCGCGGACACGGCCTCCTTCAGGGTCGCCACCTCGTTCGTGGCCCCTGCAGTACCCACGTTATCCTTGTTATTTCTATTGCAACCAAAATCCTTTTCTGTAAGGTACAAATTTAATACGGTGTTCCTCACCTTATTTGTCCTCGAGCTGCTTCTTGGCAAGACCGAGCTCGTTCTCGGTCCGCTCTAGGTCCTGCTTCAAAGCACCGACCTCCGCAGTCAATGCGGCAGAGGTCAGCAGCGCAGCCTGCAAACCCATATTGACATAATTTTTAGAACTCCTGCGTATATTTTTTTAGATCCTCAGTCCGGCTTTTCTTTCCGAACACCGAATCGAGCATCAGGGGCTACTGTCTATGTGGTATTACATTACATATTTTAAAAATTCTTACCTCAAAGCCTGTTAGAAGGCTGCTGCAAGCTTCGGTCAGCCCGCTCTTGGCGAGCTGAACCTTCTGAATCACCGCACTCATAATAGTGCGGTGTTCTTCCTCGATGGAAGCGCCGTTGAGCGCGTCCAACAAGTTGTCCGGCGCCTCCGGTTGGACGAAGGCTGCCGGTGTCATGGTCTTGCCCTTCTTACGAAGGGGCCGCCTGCCGGACTCCGGAACCACTTCGGGTTTCGGCACGGAGTACGGCGCAAAGTTCGGGAGGCTGCCTTGCGGCACCTCCGGAGCCTCCTCCTGATGGGACCCCTCCTGGGATCCCACCTCGGCGTCGTTAGCATCACGAGGGGTGGAGGCAGTCGGAATGGAATCCACATCCGACGGAGCCAAGGACCCGCTCGATGAAGCGGGAAGATCATCCTCGGCCGGACTACAGGTAGTGTGCGGCATTAGAAGGACACTATGTGGCACAAAAGAGAAATTATAAATAACTCAGGGATCCGGATACTTACGATTTTGCCGAAGGCTTGGCCCTTGAGGGCCACCCTTCGTCGCCAACGTTGGCGTTGGCAGAGCTGTCCGGAGGAAGGGTCCTTCCTCTCTTGGACCCTTCGGCCTCCCCTGTTGGGGAAGCCTTCCTCTTCCACTCTCCCCCCTCCTGGGGAGAGTCCTCTTTCTCCTCCTCTTCGGGGGAGGAGTCCGCCTCGGAGCCATCGGACGATGAGTCCGATACCACCTGGCGCCAGGAACTCCTTCGGTTCCCGTGGCCTTCTTCTTGGCCTTCTTGTCCGGCACCACATAGAGTGTCGGGACTAGCATCCCCGTTAAACGGGTATCCGCTGGGTCTTCGGGGAGGGGGGCCGGACAGTTAACCTGTCCGGACGTCCTCTGCCAGTCCTGTTAAAGGCATCGGGAGTTTTAGATCCCACAATAGAGTCAAACTATGAAAGAAATAAATGTCCCATAAAGGATAACATATCTTACCACACCGGCCGGGCGCTTGGTGCTGAATCCGCGATCTTCAGTCGCGGACGCGGGGGCTTCTCTGCCCTTGAACAGCACCCTCCAGGCAGCTTCGTACGTCGTGTCAAAGAGCCCGCTCAGGGTCCGGTGCTGTGCCGGATCAAACTCCCATAAATTGAAGGCCCGCTGTTGGCAGGGGAGAATCCGGTGTACGAGCATGACCTGGATCACATTGACAAGCTTGAGCTTCTTGTTCACCAGGGTCTGGAGACAGGACTAGAGTCCGGTCAGCTCCTCCGAGCTTCCCCATAGCAAGCCCTTCTCTTTCCAGGAGGTGAGCTGTATGGGGGTACCAGATCTGAACTCGGGGGCCGCTGCCCATTTAGGGTCCCGCGGCTCGGTGATATAGAACCACCCCGATTGCCACCCTTTGATGGTTTCCACAAAGGCGCCCTCGAGCCAGAGGACGTTGGGCATTTTGCCCACCATGGCGCCTCCACACTCTACTTGGACGCCCTTCACTACCTTCGGCTTGACATTGAAGGTTTTTAGCCACAAGCCGAAGTGGGGCTGGATGCAGAGGAAGGCCTCACACACGACGATAAACGCCGAGATGTTGAGGATGAAGTTCGGCGCCAGATCGTGGAAGTCCAGGCCGTAGTAGTACATGAGCCCCCGGACGAAGGGATGAAGTGGGAAGCCCAGTCCGCGGAGGAAGTGGGGAAGGAATACGACCCTCTCATGGGGCCTGGGGGTGGGGATGAGCTGCCCCTTGTCAGGCAGCCGATGCGCGATGTTGCTGGAGAGGTATCCGGCGCCGCGCAGCTTTTCGATGTGCCCCTCCGTGACGGAGGAGACCATCCACTTGCCTCCCGCTCCGGACATGGATGGAGAAGGTTGAGGCGAGATGTGCGAGCTTGGGCGCTGGAGCTCGAGTGCGCGGAGATGGATAAGCAAAGGAGGAAGAAGGCGTAGGTAAAAAAGGTGGATCCTTATCCCCTTATATATGGGCGGATGAAGACTATGCGTCCCCACCGGCCTAGTAAAAGTCACTTATCTCCCAAGCGCCACCATCAATGGCGCGGTTGGGTTACCCAAGCCCGTATTGATGGGAATCCCGGAATAAGGGGAACGCGATCTCTGCTTCGACAAGACGTGCCAAGGAAACCGCTTCGCTAAACGCGCTGAGGTGGTATAATAAAAAACGATTCAAGTAAAGGCTTGGTGGTGGTGTGACGTCATGCCACAAAATACGTCAGCAGATCAAACTTGTGTACATATAATTCTTTCTACGGTGGAATGTGGAATTTATTTTGCAGAGCCAGACACTATCCTGGTGTTCACAATCTTCTATGAATTATTCGGAGGAGGAACCCGCCTTGCAATGCCGAACAATATGCGCGCCGGACTCATCGTCATTGAAGCCTGGTTCAGGGGCTACTGAGGGAGTCCTGGACTAGGGGGTGTCCGGATAGCCGGACTATCATCATCGGCCGGACTCCAAGACTATGAAGGTACAAGATTGAAGACTTCGTCCCGTGTCCGGATGGGACTTTCCTTGGCGTAGAAGGCAAGCTTGGCGATACGGATATGTAGATCTCCTACCATTGTAACCGACTCTGTGTAACCCTAGCCCTCTCCGGTGTCTATATAAACCGGAGGGTTTTAGTTCGTAGGACACACAACCATTACAACAATCATACCATAGGCTAGCTTCTAGGGTTTAGCCTCCTTGATCTCATGGTAGATCCACTCTTGTACTACCCATATCATCAATATCAATCAAGCAGGAGTAGGGTTTTACCTCCATCGAGAGGGCCCGAACCTGGGTAAAAACATCGTGTCCCTTTTCTCTTGTTACCATCTGCCTAGACGGACAGTTCGGGACCCCCTACCCGAGATCCGCCAGTTTTGACACCGACAGTCCGTATAAAACCATTTGCTTTGATCACACTATCAAAATGTTTATTCCAACTCCGAGAGGCTTGCACCAGTCCATAAATGGATCGCTGGAGCTTGCACACTTTGTTAGCACTCTTTGGATCGATAAAACCTTCAGGTTGCATCATATACAACTCTTCCAGAAATCCATTCAGGAATGCAGTCTTTACATCCATTTGCCAAATTTCATAATCATAAAATGCAGCAACTGCTAACATGATTCGGACAGACTTAAGCATCGCTACGGGTGAGAAGGTCTCATCGTAGTCAAGTCCTTGAACTTGTCACAAACCTTTCACGACAAGTCGAGCTTTGTAGAGAGTAACATTACTGCTACCGTCAGTCTTCTTCTTCAAGATCCATTTATTGTCTATGGCTTGCCGATCATTGGGCAAGTCAACCAAAGTCCACACTTTCTTCTCATACATGGATCCCATCTTAGATTTCATGGCCTCAAGCCATTTCGCGGAATCTGGGCTCATCATCTCTTCCTCATAGTTCGTAGGTTCGTCATGGTCTTGTAACATGACCTCTAGAACAGGATTACTGTACCACTCTGGTGCGGATCTTACTCTGGTTGACCTACGAGGTTTGGTAGTAACTTGATCTGAAGTTTCATGATCATTATCATTAGCTTCTCACTAATTGGTGTAGGGATCACAGGAACTGATTTCTGTGATGAATTACTTTCCAATAAGGGAGCAGGTATAGTTACCTCATCAAGTTCTACTTTCCTCCCACACTTCTTTCGAGAGAAACTCCTTCTCTAGAAAGGATCCATTCTTAGCAACGAACGTCTTGGCTTTGGATCTGTGATAGAAGGTGTACCCAACAGTCTCCTTTGGGTATCCTATGAAGACACACTTCTCCGATTTGGGTTCGATCTTATCAGGTTGAAGCTTTTTCACATAAGCATCGCAGCCACAAACTTTAAGAAACAACAACTTTGGTTTCTTCCCAAACCACAGTTCATAAGGCATCGTCTCAACGCATTTGGATGGTGCCCTATTTAACGTGAATGCAACCGTCTCTAAAGCATAACCCCAAAATGATAGCGGTAAATCAGTAAGAGACATCATAGATCGCACCATATATCTAATAAAGTGCGGTTACGATGTTCGGACACACCATTACGTTTTGTGGTCCGGGTGGCGTGAGTTTTGAAACTATTCCACATTGTTTCAAATGAAGACCAAACTCGTAACTCAAATATTCTCTTCCACGATCAGATCGTAGAAACTTTATTTTCTTGTTACGATGATTTTCCACTTCACTCTGAAATTCTTTGAACTTTTCAAATGTTTCAGACTTATGTTTTATCAAGTAGATATACCCATATCTGCTCAAATCATCTGTGAAGGTGAGAAAATAACGATACCTACCGCGAGCTTCAATATTCATCGGACCACATACATCAGTATGTATGATTTCCAATAAATCTGTTGCTCGCTCCATTGTTCCGGAGAACGGAGTTTTAGTCATCTTACCTATGAGGCATGGTTCGCAAGTACCAAGTGAATCATAATCAAGTGATTCCAAAAGTCCATCAGAATGGAGTTTCTTCATGTGCTTTACACCAATATGACCCAAACGGCATTGCCATAAATAAGTTGCACTATCATTATCAACTCTACATCTTTTTGCTTCAATATTATGAATATGTGTATCACTACTATCGAGATTCAACAAAAATAGACCATTGTTCAAGGGTGCATGACCATAAAAGATATTACTCATATAAATAGAACAACCATTGTTCTCAGATTTAAATGAATAACCGTCTCGCATCAAACAAGATCCAGATATAATGTTCGTGCTCAACGCTGGCACCAAATAACAATTATTCAGGTCTAAAACTAATCCCGAAGGTAGATGTAGAGGTAGCGTGCCGACGGCGATCAAATCGACTTTGGAACCATTTCCCACGTGCATCGTCACCTCGTCCTTAGCCAATCTTTGATTAATCCATAGTCCCTATTTCGAGTTGCCAATATTAGCAACAGAACCAGTATCAAATACACAGGTGCTACTACGCGCATTAGTAAGGTACACATAATAACATGTATATCACATATACCTTTGTTCACCTTGCCATCCTTTTTATCCGCCAAATACTTGGGGCAGTTCCGCTTCTAGTGACCAGTCCCTTTGCAGTAGAAGCACCCAGTCTCAGGCTTAGGACCAGATTTGGGCTTCTTCACTTGAGCAGCAACTTTTTTGCCATTCTTCTTGAAGTTCCCCTTCTTCCCTTTACCCTTTTTCTTGAAACTGGTGGTCTTGTTGACCATCAACACTTGATGCTCCTTCTTGATTTCTACATCCACAGCCTTTAGCATTGTGAAGAGCTCAGGAATTGTCTTATCCATCCCTTGCATGTTATAGTTCATCACGAAGCTCTTGTAGCTTGGTGGTAGTGATTGAAGAATTCTGTCAATGACACTATCATCAGGAAGATTAACTCCCAGTTGAATCAAGTGATTGTTATACCCAGACATTCTGAGTATATGTTCACTGACAGAACTATTCTCCTCCATCTTGCAACTGTAGAACTTATTGGAGACTTCATATCTCTCAATCCGGGCATTTGCTTGAAATATTAACTTCAACTCCTGGAACATCTCATATGCTCCATGACGTTCAAAACATCGCTGAAGTCCCGGTTCTAAGCCGTAAAGCATGGCACACTGAACTATCGAGTAGTCATCAGCTTTGCTCTGCTAGACGTTCCTAACGATATTCGGAGTGACAAATCCTAATCTCGATCTATGCCAACTCAACAAACACCATCGGAGACACCTGTAGAGCACCTTTATAATCACCCAGTTACGTTGTGACATTTGGTAGCACACAAAGTGTTCCTCTGGTATTCGGGAGTTGCATAATCTCATAGTCATAGGAACATGTATAAGTCATGAAGAAAGCAATAGCAACATACTAAACGATCAAGTGCTAAGCTAACGGAATGGGTCAAGTCCATCACATCATTCCCTAATGATGTGATCCCGTTCATCAAATGAAAACTCATGTCTATGGCTAGGAACTTAACCATCTTTGATTAACGAGCTAGTCAAGTAGAGGCAGACTAGTGACACTTTGTTTGTCTATGTATTCACACATGTACTAAGTTTCCAGTTAATACAATTCTAGCATGAATAATAAACATTTATCAAGATATAAGGAAATATAAACAACAACTTTATTATTGCCTCTAGGGCATATTTTCTTCAGATAATTGTGACAAATCATAGTATCATCATAGATGTGGTGGGCTCCTACTTCTATGATAAAAAATCATGACAGAAAATGAGCTTTTCGTCCTGGGCGGGACGGAGATGCAGCTTCATGACATTCTTTGGGCTGTCCATGACGGAAAAAACCATGGTAGAAGCGAGGGAGAGGAAAATATCGGGGAGTTCCTGTTTACGGTGGGTGGTCGGGGGCCGAGCGATGCACGTTTCTCTCGTAGGTACGCGCGTGTGTGCGAGGCGTTGGGCTCTAACTGAACCCGGGCGAGGCGTTGGGCTCTAATTGAACCCGAGCGATTGCACTGCAGGCTACGCGTTACTGAACACGAGCGATCGATTGATCCCTTGCTGTTAACTGCACCCGAGTGATTCCTTCGCTACTGTTGCTAACTGAAGCCGATCGATGCTGCCTGTGGATGAACAGTGA
>NC_057795.1:150344976-150375460 GCF_018294505.1 Triticum aestivum | reverse complement strand
ACAGGACCCCGATCGATCGAGTCGGTTGGGGGGTGGATGAACAGGACCCCGTGGAGGGGTGGATGAACAGGACCCCGTGGAGGGCTACTTGAATAGGACCCCGTGGAGGGCTGGTTGAACAGTAGCCCCGTGGAGGGGTGGTTGAACAGGACCCCGTGGAGAGGGCTGGTTGAACAGTAGCCGATGGAGGAGCGCGCGGTGGAGGTTGGATGAACAGGAGCCCGTGGATGAACAGTCGCAGGTTGAGGCTGGAGGAGGTCAACGGTGGATGAATAGTAGCCCATGGAGACTGGAGGAGGTCGGCAGTGGAGATGAACAATATCCCATGGAGTCCCGTTTTGCGGTACGCCACACCCCTCCCGATGAACAGGACCCCCGTTTCGACCGTAGCACTCCAACACAAGTCCGTTTCCTCCATTTTGCGGTACGCCACACCCCTCCCGGTCAACAGGACCCTGTTTCGACCGTAGGAGGTCCAACAGAAGTCCGTTTCAACCATTTTGCGGTACGCCAGACCCCTCCCGATGAACAGGATCCCGTTTCGACCGTGGCCGGTCGAACACTAGGCCGTTTCCTCCATTCTGCGGTACGCCACACCTCGTTTCCATCGGCTGTTCCGTCCAAGCTGGTTGGCTCCCGATGAACAGCACGCGTTCTATTGCCTCCCGATGAACACGACGCATTCCGTTGCCTCCCCATGAACACGATGACGATGCAGTTTATCTGTTCCGACCCAGCCATGTACACGAGCCCTGGCCGTACGTATGCGTGAGTAGGCGTTTGAGACCCCGCCTGTATATATGTACGTGGCCGTATTTACTTTCTTGCACCCTGGCCGCTGTATGTACATGTACATGCTACGTGCGCGCCTCTACTACGACACGTGCGTGCCTCTACTACGACACGTGTGCGCCTCTACATCGACCAGTATGTACGTACACGTTCGCGACTAGAATGACAATGCTACGTACGCTTTGACCAGGTGGGTCCCGACTGTCAGGCACTTCCTTGCGTGCGAAGATGTAGCTGGTGGGTCCCAGCAGTCAGGGGGCGAATCATTTTTTTGCCTGTAATATGGACGCACTTCCTTACATGCGAAGATGTAGCTGGTGGGTCCCAGCAGTCAGGGGGGAAACTTTTTTTCGCGAAATACGGTGGCCCGTCCGGTGGGTCCCTGCTGTCAGGTGGAGGAATCATTATTTTGCACGTAATAAGGAGGCACTTCCTTGCTGCGGCCGTGGACCCAGCTATCAACCTCTTCACGTACAGTACTCTTCCGATGGAAGTCGTTCATTGACCACATTAACCACGCCGCGTCGAGAGCACCAAGGCGATGGACGATGGCGACGCCTAGGAAGGGGACAACGCGGAGCCGGGGAAGACACGACAGTGGATGGCCACGTGGAGAGGAGTACGAGCGTTCACTGGTTTGGCTGCGGTGTGAGGCTGCCATCGCCGCAGGGCCTGGCCAGCGGTGGGAGTAGTAGGGGGTGGTGAGGCCTCCGTGGCAGCACAACCGGCCACAGGAGGCAGGAGCAGGCGGCACGACTAACGCTGCTTTGGGCGGCTGGAGTAAGAAGACCAGAGGTTTAAGAAGCACTACGGCCGTTGGATGGACATCATACGGTCACTAGAGCTAGAATCGTTCATATTGACTAAGTTGACAAAGCCCTCCATCCCCATCAACTTAGTAGGCCCACATGTCAGCCTCCCACTACGCTGGATCCCAGCTAGCAGGGGGAGTATTCATTTTTTTTGTGCGTAATAAGGAGGCACTTCCTTGCGTGCGAAGATATAGCTGGTGGGTCCGACCTGTCAGCGGGGGGAACGTTTTTTCGTGAAATACAGAGGCCCTTCTGGTGGGTCCCAGATGTCAGGTGGAGGAATCATTATTTTGCGCGTAATGAGGAGTCATTTCCTTGTGTGTGGCCGTGGACCCAGCTGTCAGCCTCTCCACATACAGTCCATGTCCGATGGATGTCGTTTGTTGACCACGTTGACCACGGCGCACCGAGAGCACCAGGGCGGTTGATGACGGCGAGGCCTAGGAAGGGAACGACATGGAGCCGGGGAAGACTCGGCAGTGGTTGCCCATGCGGTGGGGAGTACGAGGGTTTACTGGTACGGCTGCCATCACCGGAAAATAACAGGAGGTGTGGGTGAGTAGAGGAATGACCTGGCCAGCAATGGAGTAGGGTGGGGCGGTGCGGCCTCTGCGGCAGCACAACCATCCATGGGAGGCGGGTGCAGGTAGTCCCACCGGTGCTGGTTTGGGTGGCTGGAGCAAGAAGATCAGATATTGAAGAAGCAGCACGGCCGTTGGATTAACATCCAACGGTCACTGCTGCTAGAATCGTTTGTGGACTAAGTTGACAAAGCCTTTCATACACGTCAACCTAGTAGACCCACAAGTCAGCCTCCAAATCTGTCCCAAACAGCATACAGCTCGAAATTTCTAGCCAGATTCAAATTAATTTAAAAACTAAACATACCTTAATTTAAATCCAATGAAATTTTACTAGCACAAAAACAATGAAATCTAAAATATCAAAATCCAAAAGAAAAAGTATTTTGGAACCAATTGTCTGTTTGGCGTATTTTTTCATTTTACAGCTCATTTAATATTACTTATACCCATTTCTTATTACTTATAGCCCATTTTCTGGGCAAAATGCATCTCTCCTCGTCTTGAAAGATTTCCGGCCCAGTAGGGCATAGAAAAACAAGTAGGACTACGTTGGTTATTCTGCAAAAAACAAAATAGCTGGGCTAGCCATTTTCAGAAAGGAAAAAAAACTGGGCTGGTCATGTACTAGATGGGCCACAGCTCCCGAACAACCCAGTTGACACCCTTCTCCGTCCCGAAAAAACAAAATTACTACGCGCGCTGCTGGGTCCCTACTGTCATCCTTATTCCACATGGTTGTTGACCATGTTGACAACACCAGAGGGCGGCGCCGCGGCGAGCGAACCAAGGCAGAGGACAATGGTGAGGCCTCAGACGGGACCGAATAGGAGCCGGGGAAGAGGCGCAGAGTTTTAGGGTGCGATGTGACCACGATGCTTGCGGCAACACAGCCAGCCATGGGAGGCGGGAGCAGGCGGTATATGGAAGTTGTAGAATATTGGCATGGAACAATCAAAAATTATAGATACGACGGAGACGTATCAGCGCAGCAGCACAACCAGCCATGGGAGGCAGGCAGGCGGTCCAGCCGGCGCTGGTTTGGCTTTGGCGGCTGGAGGAAGAAGAGACTGAAGAAACACGCCAGACGTTGAATGTCAATCCAACGGTCAAGGTTGGCACAATCATTTGTTGACTAAGCTGACACCAAGTAGCATACTTTTTTATATATAGGAAGAAAAGAAAAACTGGGCTCGTTCGCCTGATAACATTCCCGAAACTGTGACCATTCGATCTTGCGTCGCAACTAAAACTGCGAGGAAAATGCGTTCGTCTGCCGTCCTCCTCCGAGGGAATGTTCACCACATAAGTGACTAGAACCCTTGGTTTTCAACCGAGAGGTCTTGGGTTCGAGTCCCAGGAAATCTCAATTTTGTCCTCCTTCCTTCCTCGGAAAAAAGAAAGAAAATCAAAGACTTGAGAAGGCGTACAGAACAAGCTAGTGTACCAGTAAAGAGACGTTGCTGAGTTTTAGAAAAAATAGAGACGTGCTCCTGTAGCTGGTTCGAATCCAATACTAGACTATGACTATATATGGTGCTATGCTACTCTGCAAGTAATGAAACTAACATATCCAACGTCCGCTTCTCCTCTTCTCTACTTACTCTGCCTAGCATCAGAAGCTCTGGCCGCAACAACCATGTCCACTGGCTGCTCGTCCACCTGCTCTTCAGCAGGCAACAACCAGATATGCGCCAAGTCGCCACCCGTACCATCGCCTGTGGGTCTCATCACACCCCCGCCGGCACACGCACCGCAGCCGGTTGCTCATCACAACCCGCTAACATTGGTGTGGTGCCACTGCTGCAAATCACGCAGAGTCATCCGTCACGTCTCAACCACAATCGTCAACCCTGGCCGAGTCTTCTACAAATGCCCGAATCATGGGGTAATAATATGTTTAAGTGTTGTTCTGCTGCTTTCAGTTGTTGATATTTTTAATAGTTTGGTTGATGATCTTCCAATTTGATTCATGCAGAAAAGGGAAGATTCGTGTGATTTGTATTTATGGGAAGTTGCTGATGTGGGGGAACACAAGTACACTGATTATTTGGTTAGCCGGTGAATCCTAATACCATCAGGTTGGGGTGTTGGACAAGTAACTGAAGGAACAGCAGAAGAGGAAGATGCATAGGAGAAGGTTAAAAATGCATTTCCTCTGATCATGGCCAAGCAACAGCTGCTGAACGGCCTTGACAGCAATGAGGAGATGAAAGAGCTTGTGAAGATAATGGGAAAATTGATGTGCTCTGTAGGATGATTGTCTCTTTATTTGAAGTGTATGTAGCACTCGTGATGTATTCAGTGGCTATGACATGAGCACTTTGCTGAAACTAGTAATGAATGAAACCTGTGTAATAGGCTGGGCATAGTGTTGTGAACATCTAATGATTTCTATTAACAGAAATCGGGGGGTATCCCCTTTTGCTCATAAATAAATAAATTGCATAGGCCCTTTTGGTAATAAATAAATAAATAAATTAGCAGAGGCCCTGTCGGGTCAGCTTCGTTCCCATTCGAAGACGTCGAGCAAATTGCAGTCCAACAGCAAACTATGTCATCAAATTCAAGTTTCACAGCCAAATATGAGTACAACTAAACAACAATGTCATCATGTTTTAGTCGTCATACAATCACCAAACACAAATGAACATACATAACAAGTGAAGTTCTCAAAGCAAAATACTAAACAACATGTTCATCAGGTTTCAGTTGTCATAGCAAACACAATTTCACATAGTAGATAAAAAAACATCTTCTGACAGGCAAATACGACAAAAGCAATCTAATCATCATCCATAGCAGCAGCATCAACATCTTCGCCATGTGTATCAGTCTGAATCGTAATTCCCCAGAGTGTCATCTTCTTCTTCATCCTCAATGTCCTCGAATGTTGGCTTCTTCTTGATCAACTCTTGTATGTCCACAGCACGACAGACAATCTTTTCGCCAGCATCATTGACGTGATGGTTCTCAAAGATATTAGGAACATCTGTGGAATCTTGTACATCAGGAGCAGTGTAAGCATCATCTTGTTGTGCAGCTTCATTAAACGAATTCCTCTGCTCAAACCTTTGCAATACTCTCCAGTCATCACTACGTGCAAATGTGTCTTGTAAGAAAAAGATCTGTGTTGCTTGATTTGCCAAAATAAAAGGCTCGTTGGTCTGGTATGCCACCTTGACATTGATGGATTTGAAATAATCATCAGCTCTGGGTTTTGCGATCCTGGAAAATAGGTTATACCAACGACAGCACAACAGAACCACACACCGATGATCCTTGAAACTGGAGATATACTGCAACTAAACAATGTCTGTTATGTTAGCATACATTTCAGTTATCTCTCTGTCGTACGTATCCGTGCTCATGATGGCACTGTTTTGTGTCTTCCTGCCTTCATCGCGTGCAAGGGTGTTGTAGCGCACATCTCCAACAACGCAAGATTCATAATGTCTTACCCGAGTATCAGGACCCATTGCGAGTGCGTAGGCATCATCAACTGCCTGCCCATCCTCCCGCATCTTCTTAACCTATGGTTAGAATATAGACAAGCTGATCATCTTATGTACTTAATATATTAAAAAACTGATAGTGCAATTCAAAAGCTTACATGACTCTTGAACCATTTCACAAATCCTTCCATAACCAGTTTGTTAATGTTTCTTGGATTTTGCGGCAGTAACTCCTTTTTGTAGATGCTACACAACATAGTGATCGCGTCAAACATCTAAGTGTATAAGAATGTGCTGCAAGCTCAGTAGATTACGATGAATAAGCTGCAGTACTTATCACTTACTTGATATAAGGTAGCATCTCAGGACAGTTATTCAACACATACCAAACCATTTTGTCCAAATCTTTAGGTTTGTCCTCTTGTCGACTCTTCCCTGTAACTCGAACAGAATAATCGAAAACATTGAGCCCGGGATTGTCTTCACCCACCTCTTTGCTAAGCTGATCAGCTGTTTCAATGTATTTTGAGCAGAATGTTAACGCTTCTGTAGAAATGTAGGCCTCTGCAATGGAACCTTCGGGTCTAGCTCTATTCCTAACATAGCCTTGAAAGTGTTGAGCCACCTTTTAATAGGGTACATCTAGCCTTACTGTACTGGACCTCTAAGTATTGCCTCATCAGGTAGATGAACAGCCAAATGCACCATCACATCAAAGAAGGCTGTAGGATCACTACTAGGGAAAAGCCTACACATAGAATCTTATCAGCAACGCGCTTTAAAATAAGTCACTGCTGCTAATTAGAAGTAGCGTGCCCAGCCGAAACTCGCTGCTGAAACAAATATGGCAGTAGCGCGCCCTCTCAAAGACGTGCTGCTGCTATAATTCCCACGAGGCCGCCGCGAGGCTAGTTATAGCAGCAACGCGTTATAGCGACGCGCGCTACTGCTACGTACCATAGTCGCAGCGCATTTCTCAGATAAGCGCTACTGCTAAGTTTCCTACAAAAATTTAGTCCCACCTCGCTCCGTGAAGAGAGGTTCTACCACCTTAAATATGTTACTTCTCAAACTTTGACAAGCACTTGGTCTTCATTGAACTCTATGTGTAGAATTTGTGGCTGCAATATGAGTCTTCACCTGTTCCTAAACCGGTGAGGACTCATATTGACAAATCAGATTGTACACAAAAAGATCGTTGATGATCAATGTATTTTTGATATATTGAACAAAGTCTATTTTTACATGCTGACACATAGCAGTAGCGCTTTATTGTGAAAGGCACTGCTGCTAATAGCTTAGCAGTAGCGTCTTTTCTTATAGCGCGCTACTGCTAAGCTATTCATCTCCCACCCCCATCTCCTCTCTATCTGATCCACTCACACAGTCACACACTCAATCCTCCGTCTGCACCGAGCGCCGGTCCACCCCCGTCGCCCCTCCTCCGTCTGCGCCGCGCGCCGTCACCTCCTCCTCCTTGCTAGACTCGGTACCAGCCTCCTCCTCCGTCCCCCCTCTCCACTCGCTGTTGGTTGGCCCCTCCTCGCTCCGCCTTCCTCCTCCGTCCTCCCTCAACTGGCCGCGCCGGCCGGCCCCTCCTCGCTCCGCCTTCCTCCTCCGTCCTCCCTCAACTGGCCGCATCGGCCGGTCCCTCATCGCTCCGCCTTCCTCCTCCATCCTACTCTCTTCTCCCTCCTTAAGTCGCCCCTCCTTCTCCCTCCTGCTCATATGCAACATTTTGATTTAGTTGATATAATTTAGTTGATTTAGTAGGCTAGTTGATTTAGTTGACTTAGAACATTTTGATTTAGTTGATTTAGTAGGCTAGTTCATTTAGTTGATTTAGTTGACTTAGAACATTTTGATTTAGTTGATTTAGTAGGCTAGTTCATTTAGTTGATTTAGAACATTTTGATTTAGTTGATTTAATAGGCTAGTTGATTTAGTTGATTTAGAACATTTTGATTTAGTTGATTTAGTAGGCTAGTTGATTTAGTTGACTTAGAACATGTTATTTTAGTTTTCATCATGCGGTGGTAAGAAATTAGATGAAATGTAATAACTATTTTATGTTTAGTGTTGGCATTACTGCATTGTGTCATTTTGCTTATTTTACATAGATCGTCCCATGCAATGTGAGGTTGAAATTCAACAAGCTGACAGGAGACACTGTGACATTTGAGGCTCCTGGGGGGCCGTACACTATAGAGGTCGAGAAAGGACGCAATATGTCGCAGATTGGAGGAGATGGATGGGCCCATTTTGTCGCTCGCATGCGTCTTACTGGTGGTGAGTTGATCAGCTTCTCCTTCCGAGCAGAAAGACCCAAGCTAGATGTCATTTATCTCAACCTAGTGGAAGATGATGAAGATGACGAAGATCATGAAGATGATGAAGATAATGAGGACCCACTCGATGAAGATGATGAGGACCCACTTCATGAAGCCATGTAGCTCAAAGAACAAGACTGAGTGAGGAGGGGGTGTCCAACCTGTGGGACATAATTCCGCCACGTGCTGACTTTGTCGGGGTGCCATTCGTGACCCACTTGACAAATACCATGGTTGATCGACATGATATGGTATGTTATACTTACAAATGCAAATTATCCGATGAATTACTTAGAGTATAGTCCAATGATATGGTATGTTGTGTGGAATCTAGTCGATGATATGTTTTAGTGTAGAGTTCGATCACATGCTTATTAGTGTAGAATCTAAGGAAACTATTAATAGTGTAGATAATCCATATGTACTTATTTGCGAGGCTATTTATTAATTGATATGTTTTTCTTATTCAGAAATTGGCAAAGAGCATATCTGTGAGTTATGGTATCGAGCCTGATGAAGAAGGCTCAGCTGGACTACGCCTTACTGCAAGGGGCTCCGTCACAACCTGTACTTACCGCGTGGACACGGACGGTCGCACACACTTAAACTCGGTTGGGTGGAAGAAATTCCTCGCTGGGAAGAATCTTCGTGTTGGACAAGCCATCCTAATTACTATCAGGAACACCAACCGCCCATGCTTGAGGATGATGATTGTCTTCGATATCATCTAGAACTACATATATGTGTGTGTGGCTATATCATCTAGAACTACATATGTGTGTGTGTGTCTATATCATCTAGAACTACATATGATGATCATCGTCGATATCATCTAGAACTACATATGATGATGGCCGTTGATATGACCTTGTACTGCTTGAGGATGCATGTTGACTATGCATGAAATTGTTATCTAGTACTCCCTTCGTTCCAAATTACTCGTCATGGTTTGAACTAAAACCACGACGAGTAATTTGGAACGAAGGGAGTACTACCTAGTAATGGTTTATGAATTTGATATCTACAGTACCTAGTATCTAGTATCTGAAAGGGAAACTGAAAGGGAAAGGGGTAATGGGAAAATGATGAAAGATATAGCAGTAGCGAGGGATGGCGAAATCCCTACAGCTAGTTAATAGTAGCGTGTTCCTAAAAAGCGCTGCTGATATCGTCAAAAGTAGTAGCGCGGGTTAGGGCCGCGCTACTACTATGAGTTAGCTGTAGCGCCTTATTAGTAGCGCGGCCACCCGCGCTGCTGCTAGCCTCAATACCCACGCTACTACTAGGGTTTTCCCTAGTAGTGGATATATCTTCTCAAGGTCGCATAGGATAGTTGGTATCTTGTCTCTAAGACGCTCCAAAGCATCTACCCTGATATTTCTACTGCAGAGTTCCCTGAAGAATTGTCCCAACTCTGCAACTGCTTTGTATAAGTCAGGGCGGCCCAATCCTCTAAGGATAACAGGTAAAACCCTTTGAAGTAGCACGTGGCAGTCATGAGTTTTCAACCCTTGTACCTTGTTTCCATCTGCACTGACTCTCTTTTCAGGGTTGGAAGCAAATCCATGTGGGAATCTCACACGTGACAGGACCTCGCAGAATTCTTTCTTTTTACCTTGTCCAAGACGTACACAACTGGTGCCATATCCCGTGGTTTACCTTCATCTTGCACCTGCAAATCCTTTTTGATACCCAGGTATGTCAAATCAATCCTAGATTTTATGGTATCTTTCGTCTTGCCTTCAATATTAAGAAGTGTGCCGATAATGCAGTCACATATATTTTTCTCGATGTGCATCACATCAAGATTATGCCGCAGATCCAAATATTTCTCTTCTGCGGACCTACGGGTAAATAATAATCTCTCTTCTGCCCTGCCATGCTTCCTTTTCCCGCTACCATTACCAGGATGGTTTCCTGGTGTAATATGTCTGACCTTCTCTAATTCCAATTGCAACTCATCGGCGGTGAGCCTCTTTGGCACATCGCGGATTTCATGCTTTGCATTGAACACATGTCTTCGGTATTTTGTAGGACGCGGCTTGTCCTTGGCAAGGAAACAACGGTGTCCATTGTAACAGATCTTGCTAAGTATTGCGTATGATAGAGGATTCCTATCACAGCGAACACATGCATTTTAACCATGTGTCGTTCGCCCTGACATAGTGCCCAAAGCTGGATAATCATGGATGCACCAAATTATAACAGCACGAAGAAAGAAATGAGCTGGTGGGCTACTATATAGGTCTCGAGTGAGAACACCCCTCCATAGCTGTTGAAGTTCCTCCACAAGAGGCTCCATGAATAAATCAAAATCCTTTCCAGGACTTTTTAGACCTGGGATGAGCAAGGCCATCATGTAGTTTGATTCTTTGGTGCAGACATTTGGAGGCATGTCGTAAGGGATAACAAGCACTGGCCACATGCTATATGTGGCGCTCTGGTGGCCAAATGGGTTAAATCCATCTGAAGCTAAGCCAAGTCTAATGTTTCTCGGGTCAGTAGCAAACTTTTAGTGTTTCTGATTGAAGCTTTTCCACTCACTACCATGTGATGGATGGCTCATCACATTCTGATCTCTGTACTCCTGGTTCCTAGAATGCCACAGTACATCCTCTCTTGTTTCAGCATCATGAAACAACCTCTGCAATCTTGGTGTAATTGGAAAATGTCTCCTAACATTATGAGGAGTCCTCTTCACAGCATGGCCATCTTTCCATCTTGATGATTTGCATTTCGGGCATTCACTTAAGTTGGCATAATCCTTCCAGAACAGAACACACTTATTCTTACAAATATGGATCATATCATATCCAATTCCAACTGCACGAAGGAAATTCTTCATTTTACCATAGGTGTGTGGCAGCTCAGACGCATCTGGGAAAGCTTCGTGGAAAGCAGCCAACATCGCATCGAATGATTTGTTGGTGATCCGCTCAGATGTCTTCACCTGAAGAAAGGTGACCATAGCTGAGAATACTGACAGCTTATTTCCTAGGGTGACAGCCACGTTGCATTGTTCCAACATGCGGGCCCATCGTTTTTATTTTGCAGGTGAAAGTTCATGAAATGCACGAGCATTTCGTAGCATTATTTCAATGTTGGCCAAACTCACTGGCTCTGCCACCACCACCTCCTCCTCCTCTTCCACCTGAGCATCAGGCAGATCAAGATGGTGATCTGCCGCTTCCATGTAGTCAGTACCATTGACGTTCATAGCTTCACCATGACGAACCCACCTAGTATATGTGACCGACATCCTATACAAGTGTAGATGATTTTGCACAGTTGATTGGGTCTTGTAACTGAATTCATACAACTGCTACACGGGCAGAGCACATCTGATTTCGGACCACCGTACTCAGCTTTGATAAAGTTCATGAAGTTTTCAACCCCCTCGACATATGCAGCGGAGAATCTTCGAGCAGAAGTTATCCAAGTCATGTCCATCTGTTAGATATACAAATTAGTTCTTCTACTAGATATTACAGGAAAAACATATATGCTTTTTTATGAAGTCCAAAAAAATACCTAGGTCGTTGTCTAAAGCTATGGCAAGATATTTGGACGAGCGGATCTAAGTAACGAAATATATTTAAAGCTAATTTAGCAAACCGATTTGAGTGCTAAATTATGGCAGGCTGTTTCAACAGTCAATGAGGCCGAGCACACAGCCATCAAACTATTGAAGGCCATACCAGCAACAAAGATCGAGTATAAAATGGTGTAGAGCTATTTCACCTAACAGATTGGCTACTAGACCATGGCAATCTACGTCACAATAAATATATGGCAGGATATTTTAGCAACTAATCGGACTTGGCATGCCATCTCAGCTAAGCAGATTGAGTACAAAACAGGGCAAGGAAGCCTCTTAAGAAGAGCATATTGACTGTAAACTACTTTGGCAAACAGTGAGAATAAAAGCGTCTATCAGCTAACATTCAGGGCTACACCGACATGCACGGGGCCTCAGTCTAGAATGCGCGTATCGTGGGAGAATCTGACCGCCGTGCATCTCCACACGAACATCGCCAGCGGTGGCGGCGCTGACTGCCGTGCGCCTCCACAAGAACGTCGCTAGTGGTGGCGGTGCGGCTCGAGGACGGCAGTCTATGAGAGCATACTATGGGAGCAAGAGGATTGCCATGCGTCCCCTCGATGAACCACGGCGCCGACGTATTGGCATGGCGGGGAGGGCGACTTTGGAAGAGCGAATGGAGTGGAGGGGGACGGGAGGGGGAGGGGGGTTTGGGGAATATTATTGGCTAGTTGGCCGAAGGGCGGTTGAATTTGGGATTTGGGGGGAATTTTTTTTGGGGGGGCGGGGGTTCACGCGGTGGGCGGTAGGAGTTTGGCGCATGGTCGGTTTCTCCAAGTGCAGTCCCACGTGTTAGTGAAGAGGCAAGCCGAAGCGCGTTCCGTTTGCGTGAGCCATGTGAAGGACTGAACGTGTGTGGGGTGTAATGCGACCGCGACAGGGGTGCTGTGAGTGTACCCCCTTTTTCCTTTTAAACTAGATGCTTCGCCGCCTTAAAAAAAATTGGTGCTTCGCGCGATCCATCAATACTACTAGTACTCCGGTAATCCCGACTAAAACGGCACGGCCGGGTCTTTTCCCGCGCGATATGCTGGGAGGTTGGCTTAGTTGGTTTTTTTGGACGAGTAATGCTACACCTACATAATCCCAGTTATGTAATTAACGTAATGTGAAACGTGTGAGCTATTGATTGTAGATTGGGGGGAGGGAGGGGCCCACCACCATGAAAATTAGGGAGGAGAGAGAGAGAGGCAATTTATGTTAACCCTTTCGTAGGTTCCCGTAGATGTAGAAAGATGTGAAATGCGTGAATGTGTAGTGGACGTACTATTGGAGTGCCTAAAATAAATTGTGTATGTAGACCCTATTTGTTTATTTACTTCGCATGTTAGCTTTGTCTTGGTTCAATAAAAAGCAGAGTTGGTGATGATGGTGTGCCTGCCATCCTGCAATATAGGCTGTCCGATCTATATCTAATGGATAGGAAGGAAACTATGACAATTTACCCGCACTCCTCTCCACATTTGCAGATAAGGCCTTCCCTCATTCATCCTTTTCTCCCACAAGATCTTGATGTTCCGTGCAACAGACATGCATCTTGCTAGTACTCCTACAATATAGTATATTATTGTGAAAGTTTATATACACCGGCCGAGATTAATGCAAACACGGCAGATTTTCATTACATTTCGATCTTTTATAGGATAGAAAAATAAAAGAAACCCAACCCTAAACCTATTCTATGGCGGCGACCGACGTCCTCCATCTGCGATCTCCCTGTACGGGGGCAGGGTTCAAGATGAAGGTGCGGTCTCTGGCGAGGAAGAGTAGAACACGGGAGATGGACCGGCCAGTTGGCACACCATGCCCTGCCGCCTCCCATGCCCTACTCATCCTCGGAGGAGTCCCCGACCTAGGTGGTGCTGGACGTTGGACGGTGGCAAGTAGGATGCATGGCTGACGGTGCTCCCGTCGTCGACCGCCATCATGGCCACCACTTGTGCGGTCACGTCCGGCTACGCCGCTATCGCGTCGCGAGCGACGACTTGAGCGAGGGCGGCGACCTCGAGCTTCATCCCTGAAGACAAAGCTCTCACGCAGAGCGTTCGCGCTCGCGGTCATGGCGGATGTGGTGCTAGGTAGCAGGACGATGCGCTATGGTGTGGAGGTTAGCTAGGCATTGCCGCTTTAAGTAGCACATTCCGGTGAGGCCAAAGCGTCCGGGCGCGTCATTAAGTCGCCGGAGTTTGTTCCTCGGGCACCGAGCCTCTTAACGATGGCATACGGACGAACGGCATGAATGCAGGCAGCGGCGCCGGCTGGGAACACACCGCGCGACGACGCGAGGGACGAGGGTTTTTGGTGTGCCAGGGTAGCCAGCTGCGGTAGTGGCAATGTTGGATATGCCCTTTGCTCACATGTGACCCCACATGTCATTGAAAAAGCAATACGACCCGGCATGGTCTCAGGTCCTGGGGATGCAGTTGGTTGCGCTACACCACTCCGCGGACACGTCGCGGCACGCGCGCACTTCAGCGCCCCATGCATCCTCGACGAGCCGGGTGTTGATCTGCTCGTCATGCCACATCGCTAACGCCACCCTCGACACACTGAAACCGACCGTGTCCAGCGATGATGAGCGTGTCGCTCACCGTGGTCGCCCTGGCCAGAGGCGGTGCTGGAGCTGCGCCATGTTGCTGGCCCCCACGACCCACATGAACGGTTGCCTGTGGCGAGGAGGTCGTGGGCCAGCTCCTCCATTGGACTAGTCTGCACCACGTCGTCCCGACAAGTGTGCCCCACATGTCGGTTTCCCTGTTTTCCCGGCCATATTCAAGCGTCAGTGCTCCGCGTTTCGCATTTGGCGCAGAACAGGTGGTTTTTATGCCCTGGTTCAAATATGGTACAGTACCAAGTTGTTACCCTAGCCCCAAGTGTGGTGGTTTTGGGTACGGTGCCATGCTTTTGCTTTTCAAGTAATGAAGCGTAACACTTGATTAAGTAGCCAGATGGTGTGCTAAATGTAGGTGTCCGTCTGTTTGAAAGAATAATTGAGGTGTGCCCGGTCCGTGCCCACATTTAGGGGTCCAACTTACCATGTTCCGGCAATAGTAACTATACTAGTCCCTGCGTACTCCCTCTGTTTTTATTTACTCCGCATTTTAGCTTTGCTGAAAGTCAAACTTTGTAAACTTTGACAAAGTTCATAGACAGAAATAATAACATATACAATAACAAATCAATACCATTAGATTCATTATTGAATATACTTTCACATCATATATATTTGCTATTGTAAATGTTCATATTTGTACTCTTACTAGCAAGATGCCCGTGCATTGCACGTAACATCAAGATGCATTTGTATGACTAGTTTATCTTGTGAGAGAAAAGGATGAACGAGGGAAGACCTTATTTGCAATTGTGGAGAGGTGTGTGGGTACCTTTTTGCAAAATTTCCATAGTTTCCTTCGTATCCTTCAGATATAAATCGGACGTCCTATATTGCAGGATGGCAGGCACACCATCATCACCAACTCTGTTTTTATAAGAGTCCGTCCGATTTATATCTGACGGATAGGAAGGAAACTATGGCAATTTTGCAAAAAGATACCCAAACCCCTCTCTACATTTGCAAAAAAGCCTTCCCTCATTCATCCTTTTCTCCCACAAGATAAACTACTCATACAAATGCATCTTGATGTTCCGTGCAACGCGCGGGCATCTTGCTATTGTACATAAAAAGCAGACTTGGTGATGATGGTGTGCCTGCCATCCTACAATATAGGCCGTCCGATCTATATCTAACGGATAGTTTGGAAACTATGACAATTTACCCGCACTCCTCTGCACATTCGCAGATAAGGCCTTCCCTCGTTCATCCTTTTCTCCCATAAGATCTTGATGTTCCGTGCAAGGCATGAGCATCTTGCTAGTTTTCTATAAACTTGGTCAAATTTTATGAAGTTTCACTTAAGTCAAACCTAATATGCAGAGTAAATAAAAGCAGAGGGAGTATCTTACTCCATGACCAAGACGGAAGGGAAAACGAGACAACTTATTGTTTATTTGAGCCGTTCAAGTATAATCATGCGACATTGCTTATTTCTCATTCCTCTCCAACCCTCTTCTCCATCAATCATGCCGCCCTCCGGTCGAGTCCATCCTCCCGCATGCGTAATTTGAACATTCCACCGAGTATCATTCGCTTGTATTTCCAATGTTATAATTTGTACGACATGCATACAAACAAACGGTTCGTTTAAAGTTTCACTTTGCCTCCACTACGTGTCGCTTCCCGTCTTAGTTTTGACATCCCATTCGATTCATGCCCCGACACATCTTGATGATATCAATTGATGTTTGAGAGATCAATTGTGTGTCGTGCAAGGAGATAAAGGTTTGGTCTGTTTCTATGATAGAATGATAGAAATGACCCGCGAGGGGGGGGGGTCTGTGGGGATCAGAGGGAGTAAATGACCCGCGAGGGGGGGGGTCTGTGGGGATCAGAGGGAGTATATTGTACGTTCATAAGCGAAACGAATGTATTGTACCCACCCTAGTCCTCTTTCAATTGATCTCCGGACCCCGAGATGAAATTGAGAGAAAACGAGTGGGTGCATGTGTGATACCTAAGGCGGATTCAAAATTTTGAACAGGTGATCATAGCATCCGCAAATCATATATAAAGGGTATTCAATGTTTGTTTTGCTTTTGAACGTACAATATACTCCCTCCGATCCTTTCTAGTTGACATATAAGTTTTATGTGTAGTCAAAGTATCTCTACTTTGATTAAACTTACAGAAAAAAGTATCAACATTCAACAACGCCCAATCAATATTGTTAGATTCATACGTACTCCTAGATTTGTATTCAAACAGAGATGGTTTCGAATTTTTTTTCAACCACGTGAATGTGCTTGTTCTCACGCATGCTCTTCCTACTAGGATTTCGCCACGTATAGCCAGTCCAATAGTAAGTTTTTTAAAGCTCCCTGTCCAATAGTACTAGTGGAGTACTGACAACATTTGTAGTAGAGTATGTAGTGCTCATAGTACTCCCTCCTTCCATTTATATAGGGCCTAAGAGCAAGTCTAATAAGGCCTACTCAGCAGGCTATAAGACTTGTCATGTCATTAATCCTACTTGGAGGAGTGAGAAGAGAGGAGAGAGAGTGAAGCGGGCTCTTATATTCTACAGCCTGGCCATAACACATAGATCAAGAAAAAAAGTATGCATGCAACTCTCTTTCAATCATATACCTTGCTCATGCAAAAATTAAATGCTTAGAGCCAACCTAATAGCCATTAAGAGCCAACTTACATGGCACTTTTGCCAATGTGAAGGAGAGAGATGTTAAGAAGTAAGGAGAGTGAGCTCTCATGCAAGAGCCTAGCTATATACGCATTCCTAGGTAAATACAATAAATATGAAGAAAGAGATAGTAGAGAGGAGATGGGAAAAAGTACTAATACAATAACCAACCTTTTATGTTATTTTTTCCGGGAAATAGCCAACCTTATAGCCCACGCTATTGTATGAGTGCATATAGATGATGGCTATAGATGACATGGCAGTTCCTTATAGCCATCGGCTGGCTATATTATTAACCATGCTCTAATGCATTTTTCAAAACCTCCTTTGACTATTGACAAGATTCATAGTACATGAGATGTATAATGTGAAAATTATAGCATTGGAAGCTCCTTTCACATACGAATTTGACCGTATGCTTTGTGTAAGTTGCACGTCATATATTATTACTCTAACATTTGGTCAAAGTTAGCCTCGAAAAACACATTAGGCCATGTAGATGGAAGGAGGGAGTAGTAGTGGAAGTGGATCCTCTGACGTACGATCCCTGCCTTACCCTTCCTTTCGGTCACTTACTGGCGGACCCCATGCTTACTAGGCCCCGCATGTCAGTTACTCAATGGGTTCGGCCACGTCAGGGGATCCTCATCCGTAGTATACTCCCTCCATTTTATGCGGAGTAAATAAAAACGGAGGGAGTGGTAGTATAAATGACGCGGGCGGGGGAGGGGGAGGGATGTCGGTTTGCTCTCAACTGCAGTCCCACAAGCGAGCAAAAACGCAAGATGAAGCGTGTTCCATTTAGTGAACGACGTGGAGGCTCCAGTGTGCCGGGGTGCAATTGGAACGCGACAAGAGCGATGTACAGTCAAAACCGATTGACATTCGCTGCTCGGCCGGAACCACTATTCACACCAGAACCTTCATTGCTCGGCCTACGCCAGCCTCTGCCCCAAAACCACACCTCCTCTCCAGCCCATTCCCCCACCTTTCAATCCCCTAGCCCGCATCAAGCGTCCCCTAGTTCACCGGAAAGCCATGGTGCACCGCAAGATCACACACTACAAGATGCTGACATCGGAGCGCCGCGCAGAAATCGCGGCGGCTGTCGGCGCCGCAGACCTCCGTTCTCAAGCTCACTTTGCGGCGGGCCAATCCCCACGTTCTCTGGAGCCAAGCTACGAGAAGGAGGAAGCCGATCCAATGTTCATGGCGGAGGTCGCGGCGCAGAAGGCCCCCGATGGTTATGAGACGATGGACGTCGACTTCGTGCCGACGTCTGGGTCCCCCATGGTGCAGGCGGACCAGCGGTTCAACCTGGTGATACTAAAGGAGGACCGAGAGGCAGAGGCTCAACTCGACGCAGAGCGCGCGCATGCCGCTGCCATTGAGGCTCTCCTGCAGGCGGAACATGATGTCATGGATGTGAACCAGACAGCGGAGGCTCAACTTGACGTGGAGCGCGCGGATGCCACTGCCATCGAGGCCCTCCTGCAGGCGGAACTGGATGTCCTGGACTTGAACCGGGCGGCGGAGGCTCAACTAGACGCAGAGCGCGCGGATGCCGCTGGCATCGAGGCCCTCCTGCAGGCGGAACCGGACGTCCTTGACTTGAACCGGGCGATGCTCTCGTCCGTGCAGAGCGCCCGCACGCTCCGCGTGAACGAGTAGCTGGAGGCCGAGGACAACCACGGTGCGAAGACACACGTCGGCAGCTACGGCTGGTTCACGCCGGCAGCCAAAGACAATGAGGCCGTCTCGTTCCGCGAGCAGTGATAGTTTTTTTTATGTTGTTGTTTCTAGGGATCTTTTGCTGTGTAAAAACATATTGTTATGCAAGTCGCCCGACTTTCATCATTTGGGTCAGTCTACCATTTCAGGCGGTTGGATGAATATCCTACGTCTCCTAACCCTTCTTCCTCACCTCTTCTTCTTCCCCAACAGGCCACCGCACGGGCCGTACGGATCCACCCCAACATGCGGTTGGATAAACATAATGTATGAACGAAAATTATCTGTCAGCGGTAGCACGTGTCAATGAGTGTGCATTCCCTTGGTTGGGTTTGCGGCGTGCAGGAGCCACCGTGTGAGGGTGCGGTGCGACCGCGACGTGTAGGAGCGACCGTGTGAGAATGCGGTTCGATACAAATCATCGTTTGACGTCTCAATTAATGCGTATTTTTTCTCCAAAGCCCAAAGAGCTAACCATCTCACTCCTCATCGCTTGATTAATGCAGCACCATGCAAACAAACCTTCTCACTTCCGCATGCATGCAAGGGTATATTAATGTCCTTGGTTGCTAGTACGAGGCAAACCCCATCAATTTTGCCTCGATTAGTGTTAGTGGCCTTTCGCAAATTGTAATTTTGATATACTGGCCTGGTGTAAAAAAATGGAGGTAGTAACTATTTGACTTCCTTCCCCATTGCGGTGACGTCGACGATATCTCGAACGTTGTGGTTTGGCGAAGTGCGTTCGACGGAGAACACGATTGAGGGAGACCACGGTAAGTCGTTCGCAAGTGCCACCTGCAAGCCGAGACAACCGCCTTATTTGCATCCAGGAAGTCCGTTGAACCAAATGATGCGTAAATGTACTAGTACTACTAGTACACAATAGCGTCGTCCGTCCAGCTTAGTGCGGTGAGTTGGTTTCTCGAAGATGACGATGGAGAAGCGGAGTCAGTGAAGAGTGAAATGATGGTTGCTTCGTCCGTGCTTTGTGATTTGACGCCTCACTGCTTTGTGATTTGTGATAGAAGGGACATGGGAGTAGACTCTGTGCTCTATACTGTACATGCGTTCAAGCACGGGAGAAAGAGGAGAGACATTGCATTTTTCTATTCCTTCAATCAATCAATCAGGGAGCTTCGGTTCCATCTTTTTGGCTTTGGCAGGACCGTCCACAAATGGTTCCCATTGATGACAAAAGCTATTTTCACATTTGGCTACACATTGTGGATGCACTTAACCGTACCACTTGGTTTTGCTCCTGTGTGCTATCTATACAAATCTCAATTATATTGATCTAAAAAATTATAGAATCAAGATTAGTAAAAAGGCGGTGATTTTGCCGCGCGGATGGCGGGGGAGGTTTCTTATTTTTAGAGGACGTTGGCCTGGCGGTTTGCTAACACGCGGTCCCACGTGTCAGTGCTTTACCAAGCCGATCCGCGTCCCACATGAGGCAGAACAATTTTTTGGCAGAAGCAACACATGGTTAACTTGAAGAAGATGAGGGAGAAGCAGATTCAGCAACGAGTGAAATGATGGTTGCTTCATCCCTCCAACTTCTTTTTTTACTAGAATTATTATTACTTCGTCCCTCCAACTTAACTGCGAGAAAGGTGGAGCTTTCCGATTTGACGCCTCATTGCTCATTACTATGCCGGCGCCATGACTGGGGTGCTTCACCCCTGCTGCTCTGCACTGTATTTCGGTATGGCACGTGGACCCGGTAGCTTGATGTCCCACATGTCGGCGAAAGGGACTAGAACATTTATGAAAGAGAGCGCTCCACTCTTACGACGGAGGAGTACACGACACGGCGGCCTAGTGAACTGTCACTTGTACTGTATACTAGTACTATAGTTTTGCTGTTTTGCACGATCCATCGATACAAACCCGATTAAACAGGAAAGGGCGGGATTTTTCCCGCGCGGTAGATGATATTGGCCATACATTTCAAAGGCAATTTTAATGCATGCGAACTGAATAATTAAGTAACAATATGATATCTAGTAAAACTAAAAACACATATGATTTATTGTGTTAGAGTGTAGTAGTAGTGCTGTATTGCATAGTTGTTAGATGTAACATGCGAGAACGTGTAGAGATGTAGTTTTGGAGGGCCTACAGAGAGAAAGCATAATACGGTCACCGAACTTCAGAATACACTCATTACGATCACTATATACGTTTTGCGGTGATTATACGGTCACTATATACATTTTGCGGTGATTATACGGTCACTTGCTCACCGTTCAGCATTGGATTGCACTCTGTTGACTGGCCAAATAGTCAGCATTGCCCCATGATGACTAGTTAAATTGACCACGTTCCTTGTGGGTCCCACCTATTAGTTCGCATAGGAAAAAGGTCAGATAAACACAATTTTACGCAAGCACGACAAGACTCCAACCCGTGCGCGGGAATCACCTGGTTGTGTATGTGTTTGTCAGGGCCTGATGTGTGCGCATGCACATGTAGGTCAAGCACTTGAGCGTGAGAGTGTGTGTTGGTCGTGTGTGCATGCATGCGTGCGTGTGTGCGTGTGAGTGTTGCATGCGTGCGTGGCTGCGTGTGTACGTGTGAGTGTTGTGTGCGTGCATGGCTGCATGTGTTCGTGTGAGTGTTGCGTGCATGCAGTTCGTGTGCATGCATGCGTGTGTGTATAATCACCACACCAGCTCCTGTGTGTTAAAACAGACGGCTCAGCATACCAACACAAGGCCACCTTGTCCGCTGTGCCCGCGGTCATGACTTCGAACCACCGTCCAATATTTTTTGTCGTTTGTTTTCATTCTTACTAGCAAGATGCCCGTGCATTGCATGTAACAACAACATGCATTTATATGACTAGTTTATCTTGTGAGAGAAAAGGATGAATGAGGGAAGTCCTTATTTGCAAATGTGGAGAGGTGTGTGGGTACCTTTTTGCAAAATTGCCATAGTTTCCTTCCTATCCGTCAGATATAAATCAGACGGCCTATATTGCAGGATGGCAGGCACACCATCATCACCAACTCTGTTTTTTATAAGAGTGTAAAAGAGTAGATACAAGCTGATAGGTGGGCCCAATGGTAGTGAGATAATGTGATGCAACACTAGAGGTGCCATGTGGAGCGTTTAACTGGTCAACTAGTCGATTCTTGAGCAAATACAGAGCTGTACGGTGAGCCCGTGACTGTATAATAACCACAAAACGTAAATGGTGACCGTCATGAGTGGATTCTGAAGTCCAATGTATGTATCATGCTTTCGCTCCAAATACAATGATCATCAATGTATATATCGCGAGAGAAAGATGAAACATGCGTGAATGTGCTGGGGGCTTAATTTTAGAGGACCTGGAGATAGTTTGTGTGCGTACATGAAAGAGGCGTTGAGGGGGTGTATGCGATGGGGAGAGAGATGCTCTTCGTTTCTCTTTATTATGACTAACTTTATATATAGTATAAAAATATAAAAATTCATAGTGCGGAATAAAAAATATTGTGGGCACCATGCAACAAATTAACGTTCATACTCCTCCATATAACTTTGTAATGTTGTATATATGTAGAAATTCTAAAATAATTTTTTGGCCACACTTTATTCAAAAGGAATGTTGTATGCGAAATAAACGTGAAGAGAGGGCTTTTTAGATCAATGGGGTACGTGATGTAACATGTGTGAATGTGTAGTTGATGTATTTGGCAGGGCCTAGAGAGGTATGTGTGTGTATTACGTATTCGAGAGAGGCATGGATAGAGGGGCCGGCAGGGGGAGGGGGCGTGGGAGAGATAGCACGAGAAATGAGAGAGGTATAGAGAGAGAGAGACTAATATGATGTCACGGTGAGAGATTCCCTTGAGTGTGTATATGCAAGGGGGAAGGGGATAGAGGCACGAGGAGATTTTTTTGTGTGGTGTCTGTGTTGGTATGTGTGGGTGTGAGAAGATAACGAGACCTGGGGGTAGAGGGTGTGTCACCGTGTGAGGTCCGGTGGGAAGAGGTGTGGCCATTGGTTCGGTTCCTGCACCACATTGTTTGGCCCGTGACGCATTTAGGGAGACCCATGGATGACTTGTCTTACAAGACAACGATAGCAGAATTATGAAGGACTCTGTGTCCACTAACAAAGCCGGCTAGGATTTGTAACCCTGGGTTCTCGGACTAAGGTAACCCTTTATCTCTGATATTACTATTCATCCAACCTAACTTTAAGGGGCATCCTACAGAATGCTCTGTGTCACGCCCAAGATGCGACCCTATCCTAAAGGAACTCGAAGGACCCACCAAGGATAGAAGCGCATCTTGAAGACGCTTTTGCAAGGTGGATATCATTACATCAACATTACATAATAGATAGGGATACATACAAGAGGCATACAATGCCACATGAATACAACAATACATCATACACAAGATCAACATCCGACTACGGATGAAACATAAACAGAAACTCAAACGACATCCACCCTGCTAGCCCAGGCTGCCGACCTGTAACCTATCCCCTGATCGAAGAAGAAGCAGAAGGAGCACTCCAAAACAAGCAAGCATTGCTCTTGCGTCATGATCATCACATAACCTGCACCTGCAACTGTTGTTGTAGTAATCTGGGAGCCACGAGGACTCAGCAATCCCATTACCATGGGTATCAAGACTAGCAAAGCTTAATGGGAAAGGAAGGGGTAAAGTGGTGAGGTTGCGCAGCGGTTAAGCAAGTATGGTGGCTAACATACGCAAATGAGAGTGCGAAGAGAAGCAAAGGAACGGTCGTGAAGCTAGCAATGATCAAGAGGTGATCCTGAACTCCTACTACGTCAATCATAACCCAAAACCGTGTTCACTTCCCGGCCGCCGCCGAAAAGAGACCATCACGGCTACACACACGGTTGATGCGTTTTAATTCGGATCTGGTGTCAAGTTATCTACAACCGGACATTAACAAATTCCCATCTGCCACATAACCGCGGGCACGGCTTCCGAAAGATAATACCCTGCAGGGTTGTCCCAACTTAGCCCATGATAAGCTCTCGTGATCAACGAAGGATATTCCTTCTCCCAGGAAGACCCGATCAGTCTCGGAATCCTGGTTTACAAGACATTTCGACAATGGTAAAACAAGACCAGTAAAGCCGCCTGATGTGCCGACAAATCCCGATAGGAGCTGCACATATCTCATTCTCAGGGCACACCAGATGAGCCAGACGTCGGGTTGGCATAGACCCTGGTTGCCCAGGGGGCGCCGGACATCGCTCAGGTTGGACCAACACTCGGAGGAGCACTGGCCCGGGGGGTAAAATAAAGATGACCCTCGGGCTCCAAAAACCCAAGGTAAAAAGGGTCTAGGTGAGGCAAATGGTAAAACCAAGGTTAGGCCTTGCTGGAGGAGTTTTATTCAAAGCAAACTGTCAAGGGGGTCCCATAAATCACCCAACCGCGTAAGGAACGCAAAATCCGGGAACATAACTGTAATGCCCCGGATACAACTTTCCATATTTGTAACTCCAACTCTTGCCTTTTTCGGAGATGCGATATATTATTTCCTTCGTGGTTGGGTTTTTGTCTTTTGTTTTGCATTTTGTTCATGTCTTGCATCTCATCTCATGGCATCATGTGCATTGCATCCACATGTTTTCATAAAGCTTGCACCCGGTCGTAGTTGCCGTGTTCCCCTTGCTTTCGTTGACCGTTCCGAGGCCATTCGGGTTTTCGTTTCCCTCTTGTCCGACCACCTAACCTCTTTCGCCAGCTCGCAGCCCCCCTCGCGCATATCCGAAACTTCCCCGAACCCAACCGCTCAGTCATTACCGTTGGATCTGGATCATCCCCTAACATCTATAAAACATCTTCATTTTATTTATTGGACTCCCTAGCCTATTTTTCTCGACCGTCAGATATAATTGAAGGGACCCTAACCTAACCACTCGCTATATAATCAGTCCAATCCCTAAAACCTAGGCTGTCTATCCCATCCCCATCCTCCCGCCGCCACTCTCTCCCTTGGGATCCTCCCAGATCCCCTTCTCACCCAACCAGCGCAGCCAAGCCTCCACCTTCTCCTCCAAATTCCCACGCCACCGTCACCCTCTCCATTTCCCTCGGGATCACTAGCAAGCCAACCACTAGCGATCACCTCCAGATCCACAAATCCATCCATCCCACAGCCACCCCGCGCGCATGCAGTGCGTTTGCCCGAGACCCCGAGCAGGAGCGCTCGGCTTCGTCTCCTCCTCGCCACCTCGTCCTCCTTCCTCCCCGCCAGTGTTCTTCCGGAGGACGCCAGCCGCCCTCCTCAACCACCTCGCGTCGCCGTCGGCCGCAAGCAGCTCCCCAGCAGATGAGCCCCGTCGCGCCCTCTCGTTCCTCTGTTTTTCCTCCTCTCAGTATCTCATCTCTCTCGTTCTCTCTCTCTGTACAGAATGCAGCGTCGCCCATGGCCTTGTCTCCGGCCAGAGCGAGCCTTCCCGTGCTCCTCCACCTCGCCTCCTCGGGCGCCCGCGCCTATCGCCGGCCGGCCACGGCCAGGTCACCTCGCCTCCTCTCGTTCTCACTCCGGCCCTCTCTCTGTCCCTGCCACTTGTCTGAATTTTCCCTGCCATGGTCCTGCAGTTCCTCCCCGCCTCGGAGCTCCCTTGCGCCGCCGGATCCGAGACCCCCTCGCCCGGACGTGCCCGTTCCCGGCGCTCGCGTCGCCATCGGCCGCCGTCGCTAGAGTCCCTGGTCGGCTCGCGCGCCGACCTGCAAGTCCCACGCCGCCGCTGCTCTGCTTCTTGTCGAGCAAAGGAGGACGGCGCCTCTGCCTCGAGCCGTTCGAGCGCACGCCGCGCTCGTTGACTGATCGCTGACCGCGCCTGGGCTGCCTCCCCTTCGTCTGATGGCCAAGGCCCAGCCGCGCCAGATCCGGCCTGCCTGGCCTCCTCCTCACCAGCCGGGCCAAGAGCCCATGGTGAGCAACCCAGTCCGCCCTCCAGATTCGGCCCGATGTAGTTTTTTCCCCATGTCTGCGATTTAGCTATTTTCCAGAGAGCAACTGTTTTGCAGAAAAACCCTTGCACTTCATGCATATAAAAACCCAACAACCGTGCATCATATGTTAAAACTGCAAATATGAAAAGTGCTTAGAATTTACTCTAGTTTTATAATATGCCACTTTCATCCATGTTAAAAATGCTTAAAATGCTGTTTGTTTAAATTTGCTTAAATGCCATGTTAAAATGATTTATTTTATAACTAAATAACCATAGCTCAGTTTTAAACAAACTTTATATGTATATGGGGTGGAAAAATGCCTAGTTTAACATGGTGGACTTTATTTTCCTGTTTAACAACATTAAAATTGTGTTTGGGGCAGAACAGTACCAAATTCATATTATGCACATGGGGATTTTCCGGAATTGTTGTTTGTTGTTCCGGCCTCATTTAAACTTGCCTAGATAGGTAGTTTTCTTATGCTTCACCCCTTGCCATGTTTAACAACATTTAATATTGTTCGGTGCATAAACAAGAGAGAACTAAATAATTGATGTGGTGTTCCGTCAATATGCAACTCGTTGCATATTGAGCTCCACTTAATTTGTAGTGTTGTTTGTGCACTTTGCCATTCTTTGCCATGCTTTTAAACCGGTCATGCATCATACTTGTTTGCGCATCATGCCATGTTTATGCTTGTGCATTTACCATGTTGTTTGTTTCTTTCCGGTGTTGCTTCTTAGTTCCGGTAATGTTGCAATTGGGGGGATTCGTTCGACTACTCCTGTTCGTCTTCTTCATGGACTCATTCTTCTTCCTAGCGGGATTTCAGGCAAGATGACCGCTACCCTGGATCTCACTACTATCATTGCTATGCTAGTTGCTTCATTCTATCGCTATGCTGCGCTTCCTATCACTTGTTCTTCAAGCCTCCCCAAATTGCCATGAACCTCTAACCTTTGACACCCTTCCTAGCAAACCGTTGTTTGGCTATGTTCCCGCTTTGCTCATCCCCTCTTATAGCATTGTTAGTTGCAGGTGAAGTTGAAGATTGCTCCATGGTGGACAGGATTATGTTGGGATATCACAATATCTCTTATATTATTAATGCATCTATATACTTGATAAAGGGTGGAAGGCTCGGCCTTATGGCTGGTGTTTTGTTCCACTCTTGCCGCCCTAGTTTCCGTCATACCGGTGTTATGTTCCCGGATTTTGCGTTCCTTACGCGGTCGGGTGATTTATGGGACCCCCTCGGCAGTTCGCTTTGAATAAAACTCCTCCAGCAAGGCCCAACCTTGGTTTTACCATTTGCCTCACCTAGCCCTTTTTCCCTTGGGTTTCCGGAGCCCGAGGGTCATCTTTATTTACCCCCCCGGGCCAGTGCTCCTCCGAGTGTTGGTCCAAACTAGAGCACCGTGCGGGACCATCCCTTGGCAACTTGGGTTACGTCGGTACCTGTACGCTTCACTTATCCGGTGTGCCCTGAGAACGAGATATGTGCAGCTCCTATCGGGATTTGTCGGCACATCGGGCGGCTTTGTTGGTCTTGTTTTACCATTGTCGAAATGTCTTATAAACCGGGATTCCGAGAGTGATTGGGTCTTCCTGGGAGAAGGAATATCCTTCGTTGATCGCGAGAGCTTATCATGGGCTAAGTTGGGACACCCCTGCAGGGTATAAACTTTCAAGAGCCGTGCCCGCGGTTATGTGGCAGATGGGAATTTGTTAATGTCCGGTTGTAGATAACTTGACACCAGATCCGAATTAAAACGCATCAACCGCGTGTGTAGCCGTGATGGTCTCTTCTCGGCGGAGTCCGGGAAGTGAACACGGTCTTTGGGTTATGTTTGACGTAAGTAGGAGTTCAGGATCACCTCTTGATCACTGCTAGCTTCACGACCGTTCCGTTGCTCCTCTTCTCACTCTTATTTGCATATGTTAGCCACCATATCATGCTTAGTCACTGCTGCAACCTCACCATTTTACCCCTTCCTTTCCCATTAAGGTTTGCTAGTCTTGATACCCATGGTAATGGGATTGCTGAGTCCTCGTGGCTCACAGATTACTACAACAACAGTTGTAGGTACAGGTTGTGCGATGATCATGATGCGAGCGCGATGTTTGCTTGTTTGGAGTTCTTCTTCTGCTTCTTCGATCAGGGGATAGGTTCCAGGTCGGCAGCCTGGGCTAGCAGGGTGGATGTCGTTTGAGTTTCTGTTTGTGTTTCATCCGTAGTCGGATGGTGCTCTTATGTAAGATGATGTTGTATTCGTGTGGCATTGTATGCCTTATGTATGTATCCCCATCTATTATGTAATGTTGATGTAATGATATCCACCTTGCAAAAGCATCTTCAAGATGCGCTTCTATCCTTGGTGGGACCTTCGAGTTCCTTTAGGATAGGTTCGCATCTTGGGCGTGATAATAACACCGGTATGACGGAAACTAGGGGCGGCAAGAGTGGAACAAAACACCAGGCATAAGGACGAGCCTTCCACCCTTTACCAAGTATATAGATGCATTAATTAAATAAGAGATATTGTGATATCCCAACATAATCCTGTCCACCATGGGGCAATCTTCAACTTCACCTACAACTAACAATGCTATAAGAGGGGCTGAGAAAAGCGGTAACATAGCCAAGCAACGGTTCGCTAGGAAGGGTGAAACAGGTTAGTGGCTGACATGGCAAATTGGGAGGCTTGAAGAGCAAAAGATAGGCAGCGCAACGTAGCGATAGAACGAAGCAACTAGCATAGTAGTGATAGTAATGAGATCCAAGGTGACGGTCATCTTGCCTGAAATCCCGCTAGGAAGAAGAACGAGTCCATGAAGAAGACGAACGGATGAAGCCGAACCAAGCATAGACGAACGAATCCTCACGATCGCAACGAAACAGGAACTATCGAGAAGAAGCACACAACATAGTAAACACACCACACATAGACAAGACATGATGCTTAACCAAGTATGACGCAAGATAAGACTATATGGAGCTACTCATGGCAAGAGATGATGCAAACAAAAGCAACACATCAAGGCAAGTTAAATGAGGTCGGAAACAACATAGAACTAATCCGGTAAGTCCTCATATGCAAGTTTCGAAGTTGGACCAGATGTGAATAAACCTTATGTTCTAGTTGTTAAACAGCAAGTTAAAGAGCACCAAGAGAATCTACACGAAATTCTAGTCAAGTTACATATAAGGTTCATTTAGTTCGGAGCTACGGCCTAGAAGATATGAGCAAAACAAGTTAAGCATGGCATTGGTACAAAATGCATACAAACATCAAGAAAACACCTCAAAACAAGTATGCAACATGATAATATGAAACTTCATGCAAAATCAAGCAAGTTTCATATAGAGCACACTCAAAACGGAGCAACGGTTCAACACATACACTCTATACAAGTTTAAAGGACAAGCTGTCCAAAACAGCAACTAGGCATCTAGCAAGCATCAAAACAACAAACTACAACACCCCAACATAAGATCAAAAGGCATGGGCATGAAGTGCAGGTAAAACATGACAAAACATGAACACTGAGCTATCTCCAGAAATCAATAGAACATGCTCAAAAGGACATGGCAAGATTGCAAATAATAACAGTTTCAGGCTTGGCAGAAATAACATCAGGTTGCAATGTTTAGAGCGATCAAACAACATGCTACAGGAACTTAACATGGAAAACAAAGGCATGGCATTAATCTACTAATTGCATATAACAAAAGTCCCTTACTGACCATGAGCCAAAAGGGCACAGAAAATATGATGGCACCCATGTAAACATAGAAAGTGATATGACAGATTCATACATGGCAGGAACAACAATAAGTAGGCATGTTGGTGAGCTTGAACCACTCACCACAGAGCAATACATGGCACGTAAAGGCAACCAACAGTAAGAAGACATGATTATGAAGCTAAACATGGCAAGAGAAAGTTCATAGGGTGCATGGATCACTAGAAAAGCTCATGGAAAAACTGAGCTTAATGTTAACAGGCTGACAACAACATTATTTGGCAAGTTTGGAGCAAGATTACAACATGTTACAGCCAGCTATAAATGCAACCAGGGGAATGGATGGATAGGGAATGACATGTATAACAAATCATCCTTAGTGAACATCTCCAGATTATGCATAGATGACTTGTAGCAGCAGGTTTACATAGCATCATGTTATAGCAGATTCAGACAAGCAAAACAGCAACAGCAAGTACCCTACTTAACAAGCTCGATGCACTCACTACAAGACCAACAAAAATAGATGGATTGCATCACAGAAAAGATGACATGATGAAGTACAAAACACATGTAGAGCTCATGCTCATAAGATGCACACATCAAATGCAACAAAAATGACAAATCATCAAGTTATAACAGTTTCAGCAGATTAACATCAGATAGCACTCTTGCAACGATGATTAGGGCATCAAGAAGATCTCAAACAAGAATGGCACAATGGAATGAAATGAGGAGCATCTCATGATGAACTATTTGATATATTACACGCACGAAACGGAGCAGTATGCATGGAGATATGGCATGGCAAAGGGGGCACCAGAATGCAAAAATATCTCAGGGACTTAGTCGAATTTTTACCTCCGCGAAAGTCAACGCGGGACGAGACGGAGCAGGACGGAGGGATCTGGGTCGCGGGACGGCATTTGGTTGGACGGAGTGGTGGATCTGATCCACTCCCTCGGATCTGGCCGGAACTCCGGCGAGGGCGAACTCCGGCGAGCTGCGCGGTGGCCGGAGACGGAGGGGACGATGACGATGCGGTTGGAGGGACGAGGGTGCGGGGAAGGAGAGGCGCGGGGCGGAGCTGTGGAGGCGGAGCAGGGAGGCGCGAGGCGAGGCGGGGCATGGCCGGACGGCTGACGGGCGGCGGAGGCGGACCTCCGGCGAGCAAGGCGGCGGCGGAGTCGGGCGCCAGACTGCGGAGGCGGAGGGCGAGGCTCTCGGGCGCG
>NC_057795.1:150305077-150344603 GCF_018294505.1 Triticum aestivum | reverse complement strand
GGGTGCTCGGGCTGAGCGGCGGCGGCGCGCGGGCTCGCGCGGGCCCGTGATGGGCCTGGCGGGCCGCAGCGGCGGGGCGGAGGCGAAGTGCCACGTGGAGGCCGCTGATTCGGCGGGGGAGGCGACGCAGACATGTCCGGCGGGGTCCGGACGTGTCTGGCTGCGGGAGGAGGAAGAAGCTAGGGTTTTGGGGGGATTCATCTGCGAATTTGGAAGGGGAAGGCATATATATAGGTAGAGGGAGCTAGGAGACTCCAAATGGGGTGCGGTTTTTGCCCACACGATCGTGATCGAACGACCGAGAGCATGGAGGGGGTTTGGATGGGTTATGGGCCACTTTGGAGGGGTGTTGGGATGCAACACAAAGAGGGCTTTTACGGTTACCCGGTTAACCGTTGGAGTATCAAACGGACTCCAAATGGCACGAAACTTGACAGGCGGTCTACTGGTGGTATACCAAGGCCGCTTGGCAAGTCACGGTCCATTCCGAGAATGTTTAACACCCGCTCACAACAAGAGACAAAAGGGGAACGCCGGAGGACATAGGAGTGCCGGATTACAAAACGGACAACAGGGAAAAGCTCGGATGCATGAGACGAACACGTATGCAAAATGAGATGCACATGATGACATGATAAAATGCAACATGCAAGCAAATGACATGGCAATGACGGAGAATAACTGGAAGACACCTGGCGCATCGAATCCGGGGCGTTACACTCTGCTAGAATCATACTCGTCGATTAGGAAGAGAGGTGTGAGACAATGTGTGAGAGACAGACCTAAAGATAATGTGCGTACAGGAGACACGTAGGCAGGTCTATGCATATAGAAAGGGTCGATGGGGACTGTGCGAGTGTATGCTTGTGAGAGGAAGAGTGCTTGTTATAAAGGTTAGTGAAAACAGTCGTAAATGGTTACGAGAGGGAGGGAGGGTTATATCGAGAGCATGTATGCAAGAAACACACCTCGGGAGAGAGTGTGCGAGCATGTGTGAGAGACCACCGATGGAGAGTGAAACTACACGTAGAAGACTGATGTACACATTGATTAAAGATATAAAATGTATCCAAATATTAGGATGGGATCATGATATTTCCAATTCGCGTAAGGAACGGTCATTGATCCATCAGACATCTAGATTCTATCAAATTTGAGCATGTCTATGTTATTATTCGACATAATTGATCCACATAGTTAGTATTTTGAACTCCAGACAATGCATCACTTTAGCAATCGAATATAAACGTGAGTATAGTTCATGTTGTGTGTGTAAAGCACATTATACATACGAAAGTTACACAATGAACATTATAAATTGCTAGCTATGGACTAGTATAAATTTGAATTCAACTTAAGGTGCTTTAAAAATAAAATTCAACATGAAGTCCATTCAATTATTTGAATTTGATATCATGGCATTTGTAAATCATACCTAAATTATGGGGGCACCAATCTTTGCTCTGATTTTGTACATAATAGCATATATAGTCGTGTACAAAAAAGATTCAAATTTAGCTCCTCCATTCCAAAATAATGTAGCTATAGGATTTTCAAGTGTCAAAATTTCAAAAAGAAGCGGATAATTTAATGAGGTTTTCAAACATACAAGGTCAAATATAACACTGTCTATTTAGGTCAATCCTCAAAGTTCAAGAGTAGTCTAAATGTGAATGCTTCTGTTTCAAAATTTCGAACGAAGCGCCAAAACAGCCTCTACTCGCCCGAAACCGCATGAGACCAATGTTTGGTAGTAGAAGGAAGTTACTTTTCTAAGTCCGACCTGTGAGACCTACCGGCCCGACGTCCAAAGGTCTAAACCGGGGTAGGTTTGTAGCTTCATCTAGACGTCACGCAACCGCCTCCGAAAAACATTCATACACAATGGCCGCCTAAGCACACATGCGCGCGGCCGAAATCGCTCCCGCCCACTATTTGGGACACCTAGGATTACCATCCTACCCCTGACCCGCAGTAGGTCCGAAATTTAAGAGGGGGGCAAAGTTTGTACTTTACCCAAATTTCAAACAAGTGCGTCCCATCTGTTCAAAAAAAATCCAAAAACAAGTGCGTCCCGGACCGAAACATGGTTCTCCCTTAGCTCCCCCCACCCCCCGCCCCCCGTCTGATTCCCCATTTGTTCTCCGTGGGCGCCAAAACTACCTCTCCACCAGCCGTGAAACCCCGGCGTCCTCCGTCCGCCACCCCATCCCACCCATCCAACCGCCACCCTCCTCCATCACGCCGGAGCCGATACCCCTACGTTGTCGTCCACCGCAACCTCAACGCCCTCCAAGGCTAGTAGTTGAAGCCAAGGCCGAGCCGTCCGTACCCGAGCTAGTTCAACCACGCTGTCTTGCGCCTCACCGCTGCCGATCCAACTTTGCCACTATCCACCGCACCGGAGCTGTTCCTACTACGCCATCATTCGTCACCTCGGATCTGCTTCCCCTCCGCCAACATATGGCCATGGCAACACAGTCAACAATTTGGCCATGGGTTCGTCCAAGCCTGCACCCGCCTCCAAAACATCGGTTTCCCCCGCAAAAAGAAGAAGATCGGCGCGACATGTGGAGGCGACAACACTGGCAACCGGAAATGGTACTCCTCTTCCCTTATTCCTGCAAATCTTACATGTCTGCTTGCACGGTATTCATCCCATAGAAGACACTAGTTGACCGCTTCTTCTTGATACTAGATGTTCCTAGTTACTCGTGATGCATAGGGTTTCTCCTCATATACTATTTCACCTTAGCTAGAGGTCCGTCGCCCCCGTGGATTTCAATTCCTGGTCAGTTGATTCCCAATTAACGGAAGCATTCCACAGCATAACAGGCGCTAGTCCGCCTATTACGCCGGGGAAGCAGCGCCTCGGTGTTTACCTTAGGGGCGTGTGGGGCCTAGAGCTGCTGGCGCCCGATCTGGAGGTCGGCCGGGATTAAAGGGATGGCCTGGGGGCACTGCCAAGCACGCCGATGGTGTGAGGTCGAGGGGAGGGCGGGGCGGCGGAGGCAGGGGTCTGGGCCGGTGGTCGCTGGCGGTTCAAGAAAGATTGTCAACAGTGACTGGCGGGAGGCAGACGAAGGCCATCTGCCCGTTTCTTATAGATCGAACGGTTCATAAAAAAATTGACTGACCTATTTATTTTCAGTTGACTGTTATCTTGATAGGACTACATGTGGTGGTGTGTTGGAGGAGTACCTGCATTTCCTGTGCTCATATATTACAAAATCATACGGAGTAGAATCTAATTTTGTTTGCCCTGCAATGTTGTAGAGCTATCATATGTCTCCTGTCATTTATTTTTCAGCCACCTTCTATCTGCTATTTTTACAGTGAACTAGTTCTGCACACACTTCACCCATACTCTCACTATTGTGTTTTTATGCAAGGGTATTTCAGACTCTACTGCCTTCACAGAAGCAGAAAATAAAAGAGAGAAGTTGCTCCAGCGTGGTACGCAGCTAGGCCAGACATGTTTCAGCCATTTAAAGGCTGCAGTGTCAGCAGATGGAGATGGTAAATGTAGCTCTAGAGTTGATGACCTCGCTCCCAGTGAACCACCATCCCAGGTGCCTGCTTTAACTTCGCGGTGTCATATGTGGTTGCATGTTGCACATGGTGTCTAGCTTGTATTTCAAAGGCCGAAGTCGGTCTTTATTAAGGTAAGGAAATATATATTTTACATGAACCACCATCTCGGGAGCACCAGAAATCAAATGGCTAGTCAGGGCACTAGCTAAGCTAGTGACAAGCCCAGCACAGACATGCATCACCTGGAAGCCAACTAAAAAGCCATGATGTTTGCGAAGCAGCCTGCCTCCCACCAGGCTCTCAGGTCCTAGATGATCATGCTCACCACTCCAGCCGGATGTCTAGCTTGTATTGCTTCCAATTTGGTTAAATTGCATCTGCTTAGCTTACACACTATACCTTTGAATATGACACGCCTTCCTGTTTTTGGTACATACTAGTGCGTCTGTCTATTAACCATGTTCTTACATCAAACTAATGTTCTTGTGTATCACTCATCAATCACTTATGATGAGGCAGTCAGGCAAGTGGACTACTGTGAGAAAATATCCTCATTTAAAGATTGCAGCATCAGCCTCCCCACATGATTCCCAAGAAACAGCAAGGCTAGATGAAGATAGTGAACGTAGTTCTATAGTTGATTACCGCATTTCCCCTACACTAGCATCGCAGGTGCTTGCTCTAATTTGGCAGTGTGATATGTGGTTGCATGTTGCATATGGTGTCTAGATTGTAATTCTTCCAATCCGGTTAAATTGCATCTGCTATTCTGCTTAGTTTATACATTATACCTGTTAATGTGACATGCCTTCCTGTTTTTAGTACATAGTATATCTGTCTATTAAGCATGTCCTTACATAAAACTATCATAGTATATCTGTCTATTAAGCATGTCCTTACATAAAACTATTGTTTTTGTGTATCCCGCATAAATCAATATGACTAGACACCTTTAGTATAAGCAGTGTGATATTAGTTGCATCTTTCATATGATTTATAGCATGCGCTGCTTCTAATTTGTTGAAATGCCATTTATGACGAGACAGTTTTAAGTTGGTAGAGTGATATTCGTTGCATCTTTCATATGGTGTCTAGCTTTCATTGCTTCTAATTTGTTGAAATGCCTTCTCCTTAGTTTACACATCATAAGCTATGAATATGCAATGCTGTGAATATGCAATGGCACTAATGACGAGAGACCGTTAACTTGGTAGTGTAATATTGTTTGCATCTTGCATATGATTTATTTCTTGTAGTGCTTCACATTTGTTTAAACGGCATTTATGATGAGACACTGTTAACTTGGCAGAGCGATATTTGTAGCATCTTTCATATGGTGTCTACCTTCCATTGCATTGCTTCTAATTTAGTGAAATGTCTTCTGCTTAGTTTACACATCATAGTTCAGGTTATCTCATGCCGTCTTGTTTTTCGTACATATTACATCCTCCTATCATGTGGTTGTCTAACATCAAAGTTCAGTTCGTCTGCATCATGCATCAATTTGTTCTGAAGAACTAAATTGTTATTCATTTTTCTTGTCGGCTTGACTTAACATGGCACAGAGAAAGAGGAAGCAACACAGAACGACAGGGAAAGGGAAGCGGAAGAATCCTGTAGGTTCTGCTGGTACTGATGGTGCAATAGAAGGTCAAAGTCCAGTGGGAAATTTTACCGACAGGGTATGCCGTGCTACACGAGTTGCAGAACAAGCCAAACAGGAACAAATAGCTGCCACCAAACAAGCAGAGACAACCCTAGTTGTTACAACACCTTCCACAGTACCACCAGCTGCACGATTTACTCGTCGGTCAACTCAGCTAGCAGCACGTTCCCAAGCTCCCTTGCCACCTGACACTACTTCCAAAGCACTCTTGACACAAGATGAGTTGGCAAGATCAGATGAACTTTGTGAGCTTCAATAGCAAGAAGGTAGTTGTCGGAGTCAAGTTACAGTTGCATGCTTCTTTATATGTAGTCTCATAGTTTGATGTACACTAACACTTCCAATGTTTGTTGCTGGACTAGCACCTAGGCGCAAAGGAAACAAACATCAGGGATAATGCTCGATAGGTTAACTAAATCTAGAGGAGGAAGAATGGAGATCCGCGTGATGCTACAGAGTCAACCAAGTTAGTATCAGATGCAGCGGTAGCTGTTAGGTGTCATGTACGTATCCTCCCAACATGGATTCAGTACAGGAATGACAAAGATGAAACCCAGTTCAACACCTTCCTTGACCATTTATCTATAAGTATGGTTATGTATGGAACCTAGTAATATCATCTTGCTCTGTCCAATACTTTTTAGGTTGCTGATAATGAGACTCCCATAATTTTCAACAAATGAGGTTCAAGTTGGATAGCCAAGATCATGCAACCAGACAAGCTTGCACCCATGTTTTCAAGTCTGCTCTACGATAGTATCGGTATAACTTGAGGAAAACTCACTTTGAAGGCAAGGCTAACAGTGAACTTGCCCAAACATCTCCGATGGAAAATATATCAGATGAAGACTGGAGAGGCCTCATTAAACACTGGTCCAATCCGAAGTATCGGGTACATTATATATATGTGATCAGATCACATGTTGAAGTCCTATTTATGCATGTGCCACACAAATCTATCTTCTTGTAGGTGAAGTGTTCAAACAACAAGGCCAACCATACGAAAGTGAAATTCCAATAGACGACATGATCTCGTAGCTATATTGCACACTGCGAGGCTCTTGCAATTAGCTGTTGTTTCAGTCTTTTTGCTGTACCATATTATCAGATCTATATTGACTTGTTCCAAATGCAGAGGAAAGCCCGCAAGGACCAAAAAGTACCTGAACCAAATACTGTGGAAATCTTCAAGGACTGTCACACCAGCAAGACGAAGGGCATGACTACACCAGTCAAAGCCGCTGTTGTAAGTCCTTAATCCTCATGCCTTTTAACTACTACTTACTCTTACTCGTGCCTTGAACTGCATGGTTTGCAGCCAATGTCTATTACTCTTTTCAGTTTTATACACAATTGTCTTAGTGTATCATTGCACCTTACAAGGTTTAAAAGAGAGGAGTGATGTTCCTTTGATCTTGACCTGTAATCTAGTTCCGTGCTGGACTTGCCCACACAACGTTACAATTGCCTGTTTGTCTGTTCTCAGTTGTTTTGTGATATGAGTTATGTCATATTATGCTTACCGTATTGTAAACTTCGTCTCGTTATCCTTAGCTATCAATACAATGTGAAGAAATAAACAATACATTAGCCATGGTACATGCTCATATGTTTGGAACCTAGTTTTATTATGTACTTTGCAGAAAAATACAACTAATATTTTACATGGGTTCACCAGAATAAGTTCTGTATATAGACCAAAGCTATTTTGTTTGGTTTTGTTGCCTCCTTAATATCTTCTGTTCAACTCAACTTTTCAGCAAGCTATGGAAAAAATGGTGGAACCGCCACCTTCTGAAGGTGGCGAGGCAACTATAACCGCAATGTCAGCTCTTGCTATAGTGGGTTAGTACCTATCCACTAACAGTGCCAAAAGCACGTTCCTGCGTAATACTGGGTTGGTTGTTAAGGCAATCTCATCCAAATTGCCTCATGGCCAAGATATGCAAGCTCAAAACAATGTTATATCTGCGCTCCAGACACAAGTCCGTTCCCTAACAGAGACCCTTTGTGAAACAAGGACAAACAATATATGCATGGTTTTGAAACCAGACTATCAAACATTTGCTATGTTGTTCAGGAGCCTAGGAGAAATGAAGGCGAAGGTTATGGTGCTACATCAGACAATACAACTTGAAAACGTAACAGTCAGGTCAAATGAACTGAGCTTTTGAACTTCTGGTGGTGCATTTATCTGCCAGACTATTAACTTTTATGCCAACCTTCCTTTTGTTTTATAGTTGTAATTTGTTTTGTTGCGATACAAAATTTGTTCTTAACGTGCAGGCACCGGCTGAAGAAAATAGCAAGCCATTTTTGTATAGTGTAGGGTGTTCCCTATATTTGCACTGGTGGCGAACTTTGATGCCCAGTGGATGTAATCTGTGCAATCACCTTAATAGCCTAGAGTTAGTTTCAGGCTTATTTATTTCCTAGTCTTCTTTTTCCCTGGTTTGCTAGTGGCCGCAACAACCATGGGCCATATACGGACCATGGTAACCATGACCCTGCTACGGGCCGTAGGATCCATGGGCCTCCTACGGGCCGTCTTTAAATGGGCCTCCAACACGACCGTAGAATCGGTGGGCCTCGGGCCGTCGGATAAATGGGTCTACATGGGCCGTAAACAGGCGTAATTGATATCAGCCCAGCATGGTAATGGGCCGTTAACAGGCCAGAGGACAGCAAAGGCTTAATTCTGTCACAGGCATAATGGGTCATTAATGGGCCAGAATATAGGACGGGCTGGAAACGGCGCAACGGGTTAACAAGCCAGGAACGGGCCGACTCTTGCCACGGGCCGAATTTGGCCCATTAGGGGAACATGCCAGTAACGGGCCGGAAGTAATCAAGGGCCGGAAAGGAGCCCAAGAACGTATGGGCCGTCAATAGGCCGAAAGCTAACATGGGCTGGAAACAGCCCATGTGAATCATGGGCCGTTAACGGGTACAAAGAAATTTATTGTTCATTCTGGGCTAGAGTCACCGTGGGCCTTTAAAGGGCCTAAAGATACGAAGGCCTCATATGGGCCGAAAGATGTCGTGGGCTATACATGGGACGAAAGTGAAATGGGCCGGTGTTATATTCGATGGCCCACATGACGTTGTTGGGCCGATTTCCGGTAGGCCCTAATGGGCTGTGAGTTACCGGGCCGTAAAATGGGCTATTTGCGAAGAGACCGTTAACAGGCTTTTCATGGGCCAGCCCACTAACTTTTAACCAAGTCAAACGGGACGACCTTTGTAAGCTAAATGGGCCGATGGTGGGCCGTGCTACCTCTTGAGCACTGCGTTGGTTTTCCCTTGAAGAGGAAAGGGTGATGCAGCAAACTAGCATAAGTATTTCCCTCAGTTGTGAGAACCAAGGTATCAATCCAGTAGGAGTCCACGCGCGAGTCCCATGCACCTATACAAACAAACAAGAACCTCGCAACCAACGCGATAAAGGGGTTGTCAATCCCTTCACGGTCACTTACGAGAGTGAGATCTGACAGAGATGATAGGATAATATTTTTGGTATTTTTATGATAAAGATGCAAAGTGAAATAAATGGAAATAGAAATAGCAAAGTGTTGGAAGATTAATATGATGGAGAATAGACCCGGGGGCCATAGGTTTCACTAGTGGCTTCTCTCAAGATAGCATAAGTATTGCGATGGGTAAACAAATTATTGTCGAGCAATTGATAGAATTGAGCATAGTTATGAGAATATCTAGGTATGATCATGTATATAGGCATCACGTCCGCGACAAGTAGACCGATACGATTCTGCATCTACTACTATTACTCCACACATTGACCACTATCCAGCATGCATCTAGAGTATTAAGTTCATAAGAACAGAGTAACGCATTAGGCAAGATGACATGATGTAGAGGGATAAACTCATGCAATATGATATAAACCCCATCTTTTTATCCTCGATGGAACAATACAATACGTGCCTTGCTGCCCCTACTGTCACTGGGAAAGGACACCGCAAGATTGAACCCAAAGCTAAGAAATTCTCCTATTGCAAGAAAGATCAATCTAGTAGGCCAAACCAAACTGATAATTCGAAGAGACTTGCAAAAGATAACCAATCATACATAAAAGAATTCAGAGGAGATTCAAATATTGTTCATAGATAATCTTGATCTTAAACCCACAATTCATCGGATCTCAACAAACACACAACAAAAGAAGATTACATCGAATAAATCTCCACGAGAGAGGGGGAGAACTTTGTATTGAGATCCAAAAAGAGAGAAGAAGCCATCTAGCTAATAACTATGGACCCGAAGGTCTGAGGTAAACTACTCACACATCATCGGAGAGGCTATGGTGTTTATGTAGAAGCCCTCCGTGATCAATGCCCCCTCCGGCCGAGCGCCGGAAAAGTCCCCAAGATGGGATCTCACGCGTAGAGAAGGTTGCGGGGGTGGAAATAGGGTTTTGGCTCTCCTGTTGATGTTTTCTGGGTACGTGGGTATATATAGGAGGAAGAAGTATGTTGGTGGAGCAACGAGGGGCCCACGAGGGTGGAGGGCGCGCCCAGGGAGGGTAGGCGCGCCCCCAACCTCGTGCCTTCCTCGTTCGTTTCTTTGCGTAGACTCCAAGTCCTCTGGATCATGTTCATTCCGAAAATCACGTTCCCGAAGGTTTCATTCCGTTTGGACTCCGTTTGATATTCTTTTTCTGCGAAACACCGAAACGGGCAAAAAACAACAATTTGGGCTGGGCCTCCGGTTAATAGGTTAGTCCCAAAAATAATATAAAAGTGTATAATAAAGCCCAATAAACATCCAAAACAGAATATAACATAGCATGGAACAATAAAAAATTATAGATACGTTGGAGACGTATCAAGCATACCCAAGCTTAATTCCTGCTCGTCCTCGAGTAGGTAAATGATAAAAACAGAATTTTTGATGTGGAATGCTACTTGGCATAATTTTTAATGTAACCTCTTAATTGTGGTATGAATATTCAGATCTGAAAGATTCAAGATAATGGTTTAATGTTGACATAAAAGTAATAATACTTCAAGCATACTAACTAAGCAATCATGTCTTCTCAAAATAACATGGCTAAAGAAAGTTATCCCTTAGAAATCATATAGTCTGGCTATGCTCTATATTCATCACACAAAATATTTAAATCATGCACAACCCCGGTGCCGGTGTCAAAACCGGTGGATCTCGGGCAGGGGGTCCCGATCTGTGCGTCAAGGCTGATGGTAACAGGAAGAAAGGGACACAGATGTTTACCCAGGTTCGGGCCCTCTCGGTGGAGGTAAAACCTTACTTCCTGCTGGATTAATATTGATGATATGGGTATTACAAGAGTAGATCTACCATGAGATCGTAGAGGCTAAACCCTAAGAGCTAGCCTATGATGGTATGATTATAATTGTGATCGGCCTTCTAAGGATCAACCTCTCCGGTTTATATAGACACCAGAGAGGGCTAGGGTTTACATGGAGTTGGTTACAAGGAAGGAAATATAATATCCGGATCTCCAAGCTTGCCTTCCACGCAAAGGAGAGTCCCATCCGGACACAGGCCAAAGTCTTGAGTCTTGTATCTTCACGCTTCAATAGTCCGGACGTTGTACACAGTCCGGCTGTCCGGATACCCCCTATTCCAGGACTCCCTCAGTAGCCCCTAAACCAGGCTTCAATGATGACGAGTCCGGCGCGCAGTATTGTCTTCGGCATTGCAAGGCGGGTTCCTTCTCCGAATACTCCAAAGTAGTCATCGAACACTTAGACCGTGTCCGGATCTGCGAGATGATCTTCATATGCCACCGTAGAGAGAATGATATTTCACAAATGCAATCTGCTGACAACTTTTTCTGATGGCGCGACTTGTTATTACGGTCGGATCATTATTCGAACCGTTTTCGCACAACCAGCTACAGCGCATACTGCGGGGCGGTTTTTGTGACACGTCTTGTCAAAGCAGAGATCGTGTCCCCATATCACGGGATTCTCATCAATACGGGTATGGGTAATCTAACCGCGCCGCTGATTGCGGCCAGTGGGAGGCAGACGGGTTCCACCAGGAAAGTGGGGAGGCGCAAAAAGCATTTACCGCCTCTATAAAGAGGTCAGGTTTCTTTCTCTTTTACCCACGCCTTCTCCTCCCGCTAGCTCATTCCCCTTTGTTCGAGCCCTAACGCCCAAGCACTCTTCTTCTCCATCGAAGAGAGGTTTTCCAAAGATGTCCGGATCCGAAGCAGGAGGCAGATGGATGGCCTCGATTGTCTAGGAGAAGGACATCAAGAAGCTCCGGGGAGCCGGGTATCTGGCCCAGAAGATCGGCCGCCGTCTTCCACCGGTGGGGCAGGTCGTCCCCACTCCGGAATCTCATGAGAGAGTCATGTTCCTTCCCCATTTCATCCGTGGGCTCGGGTTTCCCCTTCACCCGTTCGTTCGGGGAGTCATGTATTACCACGGGATCGATTTTCATGGTCTTTCTCCCAACTCCTTCCTCAATATCTCGACGTTCATCATCGTGTGCGAGGCTTTTCTCCGGATCCCACCTCACTTCGGCCTATGGCTGAAGATCTTCAATGTTAAGCCCAAGGTGTTGACTGGCAAACACGCCGAGTGCGGCGGCGCTATGGTAAGCAAGATGCCCAAGGATGTTTGGCCGAAAGGCACTTTCAACGACTCCGTCAAGGAGTGGCAGCAGCAGTGGTTCTATATCACCGAACCACGCGGCAAAAAGTGGGCGGTAGCTCCAGAGTTCATATCCAGAGCTCTGCTGCAGCTCACATCCTGTCCCTAGAAAGGCCCGAACTGGTCCTCGTCCGATGAGCTGTCACTGCTCCAGACGCGCATTTAGGGTGTGGTTGATAGGGACGTCATTCTCGTCGACATAGTCCAGGTGATGCTATTTCGCCTGGTTCTCCCCTGTCACCGCCGAGCTTGTACTCTGTGGGAGTTCGACCCAGCCGAGCACCAAACCCTTTGGGAGCTTTATGATTCCTCCCACAAGGATATCTGGAAGGTGCTCTTCAAGTCCGGCAAATCGTGGCCGGGCTCTGCCGAGGACCGTGGGTATCAATCATCCCATTCTCCAAGCTCGGTAAGTCACAGCCACGCTCTGTCTATTCATGCTTCAGCTAGCATGTAATGAGGGAGACATCCTAATCGTGTTTCATCGCAACCTCAGGGATGGATAAAGAAAGTGGAGTGGATACATTGTCCGGCCCCGTTGCAGGAGGAACCGGCCGGACCCCTTCTATCGAAGATGCTGGTCCCAGCGCCTTACGAGGCACCAAAGAAGGAGGCCTCCAAAAAGGTCAAGAAGACCCGGAGTGGCCTCCGTCGCTGCGCGGCTTCGGACGCAAAATCCGGAGACTCAAGCGGCGCTCCTTCTTTGGAGGACGAAGAGGAGGAAGCAGAGGAAGACGAGCCTCACGCCGGAGGTGGGAGGAAGCGTGCAGCTTCCTCGTCCCTGGAGGCCGAATCGCCCAAGAGGGGAAAGGTTCCCTCCCAGAGACATCCACCACGGCTGCCGACAGCAGCCCGGAGTGGGACCCCAAGGCCCAGCCCCTAGGGAAGTCATAAGTATACAGAATCCGAACTCACATACGCGTCCGGGATTGTTTTTGGGTTTATCTGCTTTAACTGTTGCCACGTTTTGCATAGCCCGGCGAGGTCTCGCGCCGGACAGTACTCGTGGGAGGATTCACTGGGCTCTGACGCCTCGGCGAGTGAGACGCCTCGGCGGGCCCCTTCCCCAAAGTCCAGGCGTGACACCAAGGTGTCGTCCTGAAAGGACCCGGACCAGGGGGAACATATCCCCGTTGCCAAACACATAGGGGCGGATAAGGCCCCTGGGACCTCTAAGGTTCTAGAGTCGGGCGGGCAGCCACCTTCGATGGTGGGGGGCCTGCCTACCCCGCCGGCATCCTCTGTTCGAGCAGAGCTGCCCGGCGGTCTATCGATGGCGTTGAGGAATGCATCTATCGTTGATGAGCACTGCACTCTCATGGGCGCGGTGGTTGAGAAGGTTCAGTCCGCCGAGAGCAGGCTGAACGGGTCCTGCTTTGGTCTTATAAAGGCCTTTGAGGTATGTTTCCTAAGAAACCTTTGAGGAGTTGCCATAATAGGAGTAGTAGCCCCCGATACGCTGTCCGACGGAGAAGACGGAGCTGGGTAGGGGATCAAATCTTCTGCTATCACAGGAGCTTATATGAATGACGTATACCCCTTTATGTGAAAACAGGCTTCTGCCGAGAGGATGGCCGCTTATAATGCGGAAGTGTCTGAACTGAAGCATAACCTTGCACGGGCCGAGGAAGAACTCGGCCTTGTAAAGAAGCAACTGGAAGGCAAGCAAGGTATGTTGAGAACATTTGTCTTGAAGTTGGCATGAACGAATAGTTGTGCATAATGAAAAATATTTGTATTCTATGCTCTAGGAGCGGATGTCGAATATGAGGCACTAAAGAAAGCTTTGGCTGATGCCAACAAGAAGGCTGAAGCCAAACAGGCACTTCGTGAAAAACACGAGGCCAGGGTTATCGCAGCCGAGCAAGAGCTCCAGGAAGCTGTGAAGAAAAGCGAGGGCATGGAGCAGAGTCTAAAAGGGAACGAGTCCGAACTCGCCCAAGCTCTCGAGGCTGCGGAAGGTGCTCGGGAAGAAGCCCGAGGTGCAGCGCGGGACATTCAGGAGGCCCGAAAAGTTGCGGCTGGTGAGGCCTTCTGTATTCTTAGCTCTTTATATGTGATATTGGGAAGAATCCTAAGCGGCAAGCTGAATTCTTATTTTTCCAGGGGCTTTTGTGGATCTTCCTCGCAGCATATCAGATGCCGCCCAATTCTACCGCACCGAGGAGAAGAAGCCTGCGGAGAGGGATTTCTGGCCGCAGTATCTGGCGCCGAACTATCCGGTGCCATTTATTGATCAGCTGAAACAGCTGGTCGAACTGCACCAGGCGGTTGAACTAGCCATGAAGGACTTAGTTGTCCGGCTGTGGCCTGCGGAGCCGATTCCAAGCAGTTACTTCGGACTCGTTAAGTGGATTGTGGGTGCCTATCCTCGGCTTGATGCTATCAAGCGATCAGTCTGTATAGAAGGCGCACACATGGCGTTTGCCCGTGCAAAAGTGCATTGGGGGAGGCTTGACGCGGAGAAGCTGATGACTGAGGGGCCACCGGAGGGTAAGGAGCACCGCAAGCCCAAGCTTTACTATGAAAGTGTACTGAAAGGGGCCCGCCTTGTGGCGGACAAGTGTGCTAAAGACATTATATTCCCCTGAGGGCATTTGTGCCACTTTTTGTAATATGGGATAATGGCATGTTTTTATTGTATATTGCCTGTTTTGTTTGAACATATGTTCTTCCTGTGCGGCTTTTTATTGTATGGAAATCCTGAGAGTTGGCCAGTTGTTTGTTTCTGCCCCCTCGTAAAAAGAATACGGGGGTGTTCGGGATATATCTGAACGCTCTTTATCTCATAGTTGGGTCCTTTTAAGGAGGTGTCTCTTTCCGCGAACCAAGCAATCAGACTATAAGGCTTTATTACTCTCACTTAGCCATAAGAATTCGAGTATGGTCAGCGTAACCCCTAGTGTTCGTAAGGCCGAACTAGGGGCTTTATTGGTGCCTGATCAGAAGACCGATCTGTCGCACTCAGCATTTATAATGGCGTTGTGCGGAATAAATCTTTAAGGATTTTGTAACCTCTCGAACAGCTGACCAGCTCTCGCTTCATCATGACGGTCGGTTTTTGGCTTTCTCTACTGAGGTGCTCGTCCGGTTGAACCGGGACACAATTGCAGTAGTTCTCCCAGTGCTACCTTAGCCGACAGAACGGAACGTAAGGTACCAAAACATGGGAGCCGGGCAAACCCAACCAATGACCCAAGACATGATTCGGAGCAGATGCATATAGTGCTATAAGTTCGGGGTGCCGAGCGACCGAAAAGGTGGTCGGACTTTATTGCCGTACTGTGAAGCCCCTGGTGTAACCGGGCGAACGCGAAGCGTGGCTGTCATTTTCGGCAAAGAGGCGTCGGCGATAAATGACGGCCGGTAAGTGTTATTTAAGTCTATGCATTGTAATAGGATGATATGTCTATGCATATGAGTATGATGTATGGAAAGAGGTGTTATTCGGTGGAACCTGTGGTGGACGGACTGGAGGGGTTGTGAGTGGATCAAGAATGAATCCGAGCTGCCTTCTACCTGCATGTTCCTGCCATTGTGTGTCCGGGCTACTTCCACGCTGCCAATCCTGTTCTGTGTCAATCGTTAGCTTTTAAAGGCAAATGTTTGAAAGCAGCTGGGCATCCTCTTGTGGTTGGTCCCAGGGTCCCTGGTCGGACCCCGGTGGGCCCAGCCATTATACCGTGAGGTAATGCGGACTCCTCAATGGGTGTTCGGATGGTTGGCCTGAGTAATTTACCATGTGGAATCTAGTCGATGTGGTTTATCCCATTGGCATATGGTAAACTACCGCATGGTGGGAAGGTGCCGAAGATTTATTCTTTGGCGTAGCATTTTTTGGGTAATCTGAAGACAACCGTTAGAGTGGTGGGCCAATAAAACATGGCCTTTACACCTTACATCTTTTAGGAGATGTTACTCATGGCTTCATACCCTTGTGGGCTTTGCGTGTTATGGAGCCCCCGGACTACTAGGTCTAGAGGTACTGCAATTGACTTGTTGTGGTTTATGTGATCTTGGGCGATCGTCCGTACTGTTATGCTCTGGGGGGGGGGGTTCTTGACGAGGCGCCTTCCCTTATTGCTTCCGGCGCGTGACCAACCGCTTTGTTTTGAGGATCCTGCATTCTCTATTGGTACGCTTTGCCATCCTTCTAGGAGTACCATGAATTTCGCATGGTTGATCGAGCGTGTGGCTCGGGCCGAATAGGCTTGAGTTGCGCTTTGTCCGTTGACCGGACTGGTATTTACTGGACCTGCTGCCAGTTTCCTTAACTTGACGTTTGTTGCCATTGCATCGAGGCTTGAGGGTGTCTTTTCGTGTATCCTTCATACTGTCTTGGACCGTAATGATGTGTGGACGTCGGGGTGCGCGCCTTGGGTTCTCCTGCTTGGGTTGAGGTAGCCAGTTTTGTCGTGTATTCCCTTTATTCGGTTTGTCGACTTCTTGCCTTTCGGTGGACAGTACCTTGGTCCACCTATCCGTTAGCAAGTCTTGGTCAGCTTTAAGCTGCTCTTGCCTCCTTTGTAGGCTCCTTGCCGTGGCCATGAGCCTTCGCTTGAAGCGAACTTGTTCCACTAGATCTTCAGGTACGCCAAATTTGTCATTGCCGAGGCTTACCTCGTCATCGGAAGAGGGTGTATAGTTGTCCTTCTCTAAGTATCCCATCGTGACCGGTCCGGCCAGCTTGAAGGTAGGCTGATCAGGACTATATTCCCCTTCGGCACCATCTGGATTGCTTTCGTCTCCAGGGCCGGTGTTGCCGTGGCGGGGCTTGGAGCGGCGCCAACGAAGCCCATGGTTTGCTTTTCTCCCCGAGGGGTTGTCCTCCATTGCCTCCTCGCCATTGGTTTCCTTCGGAGTGTCCACCATATATATATATATATATATATATATATATATATATATATCATATGAGGAGGTGGGCATCCACCGCCCTGTGAGCGGTGGCTCCTGTAATTCTCCTACATCGTCGTCCATACCGTTGATGTCTTCGGAGTCGAAGTCAAGCACGTCGGTTAGGTCATCGACCGTGGCAATGAAGTGGGTGGTGGGTGGGCAATGAATTCCGTCGTCGTCTGCTTCCCACTCAAGCCGGACATAGTTCGGCCCAGAGTCTCCTGACAAAGAGAGAGACTTCAATAAGTTCAATATGTCACCAAAGGGCGAGTGCTGAAAGACGTCTGCCGTGGTGAATTCCATCACCGGAGCCCAACCAGGCTTGGCGGATTTGGGGACGCGCGGACTGGAACCTACAACCGGATATGAATCCGGGGGTCCGGAGTCACATGCTCCCTCAGAAGTGAGGCCCGTGGTCGGCTCCATCGCTGATGAGGGTACGGCCTGTGGGGCAGGGACCAGCCCTCCGTCCTTAGGCAACACAACCTGCCCCGGATTTAGATCCGAGGCTTCTGCCAGGGTGATATCCCGAGCATCGTTTGACAGCAGGTCTAAGCCGTGCTCATCATGACTGTTCGGCGCTCCTGGCGCTGGCCCGAATCCGTCGAAGATCAAGTACCCGCGAATATCCGCTGTGTAGTTCAAGTTTCCGAACCTTACCTGGTGGCTGGGGGCATAGCTATCGATCTGCTCCAGGTGGCCAAGCGAATTGGCCCGCAGTGCGAAGCCGCCGAACACGAAGATCTGTCCGAGGCGAAAGTTTCGCCTTGGAAAGCGTTGTTGATGATGATTGAAGGAGCCATCGAGCCTGACAGCGACGACACGGAGGAACTCTCAATGAAAGCACCAATGTCGGTGTCAAAACCGGCGGATCTCGTGTAGGGGGTCCCGATCTGTGCGTCAAGGCTGATGGTAACAGGAAGCAAGGGACACAGATGTTTACCCAGGTTCGGGCCCTCTCGATGGAGGCAAAACCCTACTTCCTGCTTGATTAATATTGATGATATGGGTAGTACAAGAGTAGATCTACCACGAGATCGTAGAGGCTAAACCCTAAGAGCTAGCCTATGATGGTATGATTGTAATTGTGACCGGCCTTCTAAGGACCAACCTCTTCTGTTTATATAGACACCAGAGAGGGCTAGGGTTTACATGGAGTCGGTTACAAGGAAGGAAATATAATATCCGGATCGCCAAGCTTGCCTTCCATGCAAAGGAGAGTCCCATCCGGACACGGGCCGAAGTCTTGAGTCTTGTATCTTCACGCTTCAATAGTCCGGACGTTGTACACAGTCCGGCTGTCCGGATACCCCCTAATCCAGGACTCCCTCACCTGGTTTCAGCCAAGCAATTGTTTCATACTTTAGAATTTTCAAACCTTTTCAACTTTCATGCAATACATGAGCATGAGCCATGGACATAGCACTATATGTGGAATAGAATATGGTGGTTGTGCAGAAGACAAAAAGGAGAAGATAGTCTCATCAACTAGGCATATCAATGGGCTATGGAGATGCCCATTAATACATATCAATGTGAGTGAGTAGGGATTGCCATGCAACGGATGCACTAGAGCTATAAGTGTATGAAAGCTCAACAAAAGAAACTAAGTGGGTGTGCATCCAACTTGCTTGCTCACGAAGACCTAGGGCAATTTTGAGGAAGCCCGTCATTGGAATATACAAGCCAAGTTCTATAATGAAAAATTCCCACTAGTAAATGAAAGTGATATCATAGGAGACTCTCTATCATGAAGATCTTGGTGCTACTTTGAAGCACAAGTGTGGTAAAAGGATAGTAACATTGTCCCTTCTCTCTTTTTCTCTCATTTTTTCTTGGGCCTTTTCTCTTTTTTTCTTTGCCTTCTTTTCTCTTTTTTTTATTTAGTCTGGAATCTCATCCCGACTTGTGGGGGAATCATAGTTTCCATCATCCTTTCCTCACATGGGACAATGCTCTAATAATGATGAACATCACACTTTTATTGCTTACAACTCAAGAATTACAACTCAATACTTAGAACAAAATATGACTCTATGTGTATGCCTCTAGCGATGTACCGGGATATGCAATGAATCATGAGTGACATGTATGAAAGAATTATGAACAGTGGCTTTGCCACAAATACTATGTCAACTACATGATCATGCTAAGCAATATGACAATGATGGAGCGTGTCATAATAAACGGAACGGTGGAAAGTTGCATGGAAATATATGTCGGAATGGCTATGGAAATGCCATAATAGTATGGTGGCTATTTATAGGAAGGTATATGGTGGGTGTAATGCACCGGCGAAAGTTGCGCGGTACTAGAGAGGCTAGCAATGGTGGAAGAGTGAGAGTGCGTATAATCCATGGGTTCAATATTAGTCATAAAGAACTCACATACTTATTGCCAAAATCTACAAGTCATCAATACAAAGTACTACACGCATGCTCCTAGGGGAAGGGTTGGTAGGAGTTAACCATCGCACGATCCCGACCTCCACACATAAGGAAGACAATCAATAAATATATCATGCTCCAACTTCATCACATAACGGTTCACCATACGTGCATGCTACAGGAATCACAAACTTCAACACAAGTATTTCTCATTTCATAATTTCTCAACTAGCATGACTTTAATATTAATACCTCCATATCTCAAAACAATCATCAAGCATCAAACTTCTCTTAGTATTCAACACACTCATAAGAAAGTTTTTACTAATCTTGAATGCCTAGCATATTAGGATTAATTTCTTGTTTAAAGCAAATTACCATGCTGTTTTGTAGGACTCTCAAAATAATATAAGTGAAGCATGAGAGAACAATAGTTTCTATAAAACAAATCCACCACCGTGCTCTAAAAGATATAAGTGAAGGACTAGAGCAAAACTATATAGCTCAAAAGATATAAGCGAAGCATATAGAGTATTCTAATAAATTCTGAATCATGTGTGTCTCTCTCAAAAGGTGTGTACAGCAAGGATGATTGTGGTAAACTAAAAAGCAAAGAGTCAAATCATACAAGACGTTCCAAGCAAAACACATATCATGTGGTGAATAAAAATATAGCTCCAAGTAAAGTTACCGATGGACGAAGACGAAAGAGGGGATGCCTTCCGGGGCATCCCCAAGCTTTGGCTTTTTGGTGTCCTTAGATTATCTTGGGTGCCATGGGCATCCCCAAGCTTAGGCTTTTTCCACTCCTTGTTCCATAATCCATCAAATCTCTACCCAAAACTTGAAACCTTCACAACACAAAACTCAACAGAAAGTCTCATAAGCTCCGTTAGCGAAAGAAAACAAAACACCACTTCAAGGTACTGTAATGAACTAATTTTTTATTTATATTGGTGTTAAACATACTGTATTACAACTTCCCTATGGTTTATAAATTATTTTACTAGCCATAGATTCATCAAAATAAGCAAACAACACACGAAAAACAGAATCTGTCAAAAACAGAACAGTCTGTAGTAATCTGTAACTAACGCAAACTTCTGGAACGTAAACAATTCCACAAAATTAGGAAGTTCTAGATAATTTGTTTATTGATGTACAGAAAAAAGAATAAACTGAAAATCACGTTCCTGTGATTTATGAAAACTAATCTCGTGCGCACAAAGTTTCTGTTTTCGGTAGCAGAATCAAATAACTATCACCGTAGGTTATCCTAAGGGTTTAACTTGGCACAAACACTAATTAAAACATAAAAACGAATCTAACCAGAGGCTAGATCAAATATTTATTCCTAAACAGAAGCAAAAAGCAAAAAACTAAAATAAAATTGGGTTGCCTCCCAACAAGCGCTATCGTTTAACGCCCCTAGCTAGCCATAAAAGCAAGGATAGATCTAAGTATTGCCATTTCTGGTTGGCAAACCATAAGTGGCTCTCATAATAGATTCATGAGGTAACTTTATTTTCTTTCTAGGAAAGTGTTTCATGCCTTTCCTTAACGGAAATTGGAATCTAATATTTACTTCCTTCATATCAATAATTGCACTAATCGTTCTAAGGAAAGGTCTACCAAGAATAATAGGACATGAAGGATTGCAATCTATATCGAGAACGATAAAATCTACGGGCACATAATTCCTATTTGCAACAATAATAACATAATTAATTCTTCCCATAGGGTTTTTGATAGTGGAATCCACAAGGTGCAAATTTAAAGAGCAATCATCAAGATCATGAAAACCTAGCAAATCACACAAAGTTTTCAGAATCGTGGAAACACTAGCACCCAAATCACACAAAGCATAGCATTCATGATCTTTAATTCTAATTTTAATAGTAGGTTCCCACTCATCATAAAGTTTTCTAGGGATAGAAACTTCCAACTCAAGTTCTTCTTTGTAAGATTGCATCAAAGCATCAACGATATGTTTAGTAAAAGCCTTATTTTGACTATAAGCATGCGGAGAATTTAGCATGGATTGCAACAAGGAAATACAATCTATTAAAGAGAAATTATCATAATTAAATTCCTTGAAATCCAAAATAGTGGGTTCGTTGATATTTAAAGTTTTTACTTCTTCAATCCCACTTTTACCAAATTTTGCATCAAAATCTAAAAACTCTGAATTTTTGGAACGCCTTCTAGGTAAAGGTGACTCATCTTCAGTCCCATCATTATCAAGATTCATATTGCAAAACAAAGATATAATAGGGGACACATCAATAACTTTTAGGTCTTCATCTTTATTATCATAGAAATTAGAAGAACACGCTTTCATAAAGCAATCTTTCTTAGCAACCATTCTAGTGGTTCTTTCTTTGCACTCATCAATGGAAATTCTCATGGCTTTGAGAGACTCATTGATATCATGCTTGGGTGTAATAGATCTAGTTTCAAAGAATCAACATCAAGAGAAATTCTATCAACGTTCCTAGCCAATTCATCAACTTTAAGCAATTTTTCTTCAAGCAAAGCATTGAAATTCTTTTGCAAATTCGTAAACTCCTTAACACTATTCTCAAATTCAGAGGGCATCTTATTGAAATTTCCATAAGAATTGTTGTAGGAATTACCATAATTATTAGAGGAATTACTAGGGAACGACCTAGGATTAAAGTTTCCCCTATACGCGTTGTTACCAAAATTATTCCTACGAACAAAATTCACATCCATAGATTCATTATTATTCTAAATCAAAGTAGACAAATGCATATCATTAGGATTAGAAGAAACACTTTTAGTAGCAAATAATTTCATAAGTTCATCCATCTTTCCACTCAAAACATTAATTTCTTCTATCGCATGCACTTTTTTATTAGTAGATTTTTCGGTGTGCCATTGAGAATAATTAACCATAATATTATCTAGGAGTTTAGTAGCTTCTCCTAAAGTGATTTCCACAAAAGTGCCTCCCGCGGCCGAATCTAAAAGATTTCTAGAAGCAAAATTCAATCCGGCATATAATTTTTGTATAATCATCCACAAATTTAAACCATGAGCAGGGCAATTACGTATCATTAATTTCATCCTCTCCCAATCTTGTGCAACATGTTCATGATCAAGTTGCTTAAAATTCATAATATCATTTCTAAGAGAGATGATCTTAGCAGGAGGAAAATACTTAGAGATAAAAGCATCTTTGCACTTATTCCAAGAATCAATACTATTTTTAGGCAAAGACGAGAACCAAACTTAAGCACGATCTCTAAGCAAAAAAGGGAATAGCTTCAATTTAACAATATCATTAAAAACATCCCTATTCTTTTGCATATCACACAAATCAACAAAGCTATTTAGATGGGTATCGGCATCTTCACTAGGAAGGCCGACGAATTGATCTTTCATAACAAGATTCAGCAAAGCAGCATTAATCTCACAAGATTCAGCATCATTAAGAGGAGCAATCGGAGTGCTAAGAAAATCATTGTTGTTGGTATTGGTAAAGTCACACAATTTAGTATTATCTTGAGCCATCATGACAAACAAGCAATCCAACACACGAGCAAACAAGAAGCAAGCGAAAAAGAGGCAAACGAAAGAGAGGGCGAATAAAACGGCAAGGGTGGAGTGGGGGAGAGAAAACGAGAGGCAAATGGCAAATAATGTAATGCGAGGGAGATGAGTTTGTGATGGGTACTTGGTATGGCTTGACTTGTGCGTAGACTCCCCGGCAACGGCGCCAGAAATGGCTCGTTGTTGGGAGTCAAATCTTGACTTGACTTGGCGCAAATCTCCCCGGCAACGGTGCCAGAAATCCTTCTTGCTACCTCTTGAGCACTGCGTTGGTTTTCCCTTGAAGAGGAAAGGGTGATGCAGCAAAGTAGTGTAAGTATTTCCCTCAGTTTTGAGAACCAAGGTATGAATCCAGTAGGAGTCCACGCGCGAGTCCCACGCACCTACACAAACAAACAAGAACCTCGCAACCAACGCGATAAAGGGGTTGTCAATCCCTTCACGGTTACTTACGAGAGTGAGATCTGATAGAGATGATAGGATAATGTTTTTGATATTTTTATGATAAAGATGCAAACTAAAATAAACGGAAATAGAAATAGCAAAGTGTTGGAAGATTAATATGATGGAGAATAGACCCAGGGGCCATAGGTTTCACTAGTGGCTTCTCTCAAGATAGCATAAGTATTGCGATGGGTAAACAAATTACTGTCGAGCAATTGATAGAATTGAGCATAGTTATGAGAATATCTACGTATGATCATGTATATAGGCATCACGTCCGCGACAAGTAGACCGATACGATTCTGCATCTACTACTATTACTCCACACATTGACCACTATCCAGCATGCATCTAGAGTATTAAGTTCATAAGAACAGAGTAACGCATTAGGCAAGATGACATGATGTAGAAGGATTAACTCATGCAATATGATATAAACCCCATCTTTTTATCCTTGATGACAATAATACAATACGTGCCTTGCTGCCCCTGCTGTCACTGGGAAAGGACACCGCAAGATTGAACCCAAAGCTAAGCACTTCTCCTATTGCAAGAAAGATCAATCTAGTAGGCCAAACCAAATTGATAATTCGAAGAGATTTGCAAAGATAACCAATCATACATAAAAGAATTCAGAGGAGATTCAAATATTGTTCATAGATAATCTTGATCATAAACCCACAATTCATCGGATCTCGACAAACACACCTTAAAAGAAGATTACATCGAATAGATCTCCACGAGAGAGGGGGAGAACTTAGTATTGAGATCCAAAAAGAGAGAAGAAGCCATCTAGCTAACAACTATGGACCCGAAGGTCTGAGGTAAACTACTCACACATCATCGGAGAGGCTATGGTGTTGTTGTAGAAGCCCTCTGTGATCAATGCCCCCTCTGGCGGAGCGTCAGAAAATGCCCCAAGATGGGATCTCACAGGTACAGAAGGTTGCGGCGGTGGAAATAGGGTTTTGGCTCTCCTGTTGATGTTTTTCGGGTATGTGGGTATATATAGGAGGAAGAAGTACGTTGGTGGAGCAACGAGGGGCCCACGAGGGTGGAGGACGCGCCCAGGGGGTAGGCGCGTCCCCGACCTTGTGCCTTCCGTGTTCGTTGCTGTGCGTAGACTCCAAGTCCTCTGGATCACGTTCGTTCCGAAAATCACGTTCCCAAAGGTTTCATTCCATTTGGACTCTGTTTGATATTCTTTTTCTGCGAAACACTGAAACGGGCAAAAAACAGCAATTTGGGTTGCGCCTCCGGTTAATAGGTTAGTCCCAAAAATAATATAAAAGTGTATAATAAAGCCCAATAAACATCCAAAACAGAATATAATATAGCATGGAACAATAAAAAAATTATTGATACGTTGGAGACGTATCAGGCCGTCGCACGTGTCGACATATCATAGGCGCCAATCTGACCCACTGACGAGTTGACATGTGTTTCCTCTGGCTAATCAGAATTTTACACGTGGAAATTTCCCATTCGTCCGGGCTGTTAACAGGTTATCGGATCCAAAACCGGACCCGATAGCTTAACGGCGACCCGTTACGGTGGATACCATGTGTCGGTCACCCTTGACGAAAGCACTTCTATGACGCGCGATTTATCGTCATGGAAGTGAACACTTCGTGATGATAATTTTGGTAAAGTCATGGAACACTTCTACGAAAGCACAGGTATGACTATCTTGATTTTGTCATCAAATTGTCATGGATATACATGCATGACAGAAAACGTGACCTACTGTGACAAACACGTATCATCGCGGAAGTGTATTTTTTTGTAGTGGGGGCACCGCACATGGCTAAGAAACAACTGTTGTGCTTTGGGGTGCCCCCCTGCCCCCGTATATAAAGGAGGGGAGGGGGAGGCCAGCTACCAAGGGACACGCCAGGGAGAGGGGAGTCCTACTAGGACTCCAGTCCTAGTAGGATTCGCCCCCCCCCTTTTCCTTCTTCCGGAGGGGAAAAGCGGGAAAGGAGAGGGAGTAAGAGAAGGAAAGGGGGGCGCCGCCCCCTTCCCTAATCCAATTCGGCCTGCTTCCTTGTGGGGGGCGCACCAGCCCCTTGTGGGTTGGGTAGCCTCCCTCCTATGGCCCATATTTTTCCCTGGGGGGTTCCGGTAACCCCTCCGGTACTCTGGTATGTACCCGATACACTCCGGAACCCTTCCGGTGTCCGAATACTACCTTCCAATATATCAATCTTTACCTCTCGACCATTTCGAGACTCCTCGTCATGTCCGTGATTTCATCCGGGACTCCCAACAAACTTTGGTCACCAAAACATATAACTCATAATGCAAATCGTCATCGAACGTTAAGCATGCGGACCCTACGGGTTCGAGAACTATGTAGACATGACCGAGACACATTTCCGGTCAATAACCAATAGCAGAACCTGGATGCTCACATTGGTTCCTACATATTCTACGAAGATTTTTATCAGTCAAAGCACATAACAACATACGTTATTCCCTTTGTCATCGGTCTATTACTTGCCCGAGATTCGACCATCGGTATCTTCATACCTAGTTCAATATCGTTACTGGGATGTCTCTTTACTCATTCTGTAATGCATCATCCCATAACTAACTCATTAGTCACATTGCTTGAAAGGCTTATAGTGATGTGCATCGCCGAGAGGGCCCAGAGATACCTCTCTGATACACGGAGTGACAAATCATAATCTCGATCTATGCCAACTCAACAAACACCTTCGGAGACACCTGTAGAGCATGTTTATAATCACCCAGTTACGTTGTGACATTTGATAGTACACAAGGTGTTCCTCCGGTATTCGGGAGTTGCATAATTGTCACAGCCCTAGAATTGCTTGTCACTAGTTGCATTAAAGCATCTATGCATCATGTTAAAATTCAAATGAATCTAAATTGGGGATGTTCAAACCCTAGCACACATTAATCCAACTAGGTTCAAATAAAAATCATTTTCAATGGACCCAAAATGCCCTTCAAAAGTGTTCATGATTTATGGTAAAAGGTGTAAACCTTATCCAGTGATGATGCATATTTTTCATTGGCATTTTTGGTCTCTGAATTAAGTCACTAAGTATTTGAATTGGGGCTATGAATTCCTATAAACAATTCTATAGCTCCAATAATTCTGGAACTTTATGTGGGGCTCTGAAATAATTTAGTTTGCATACACAATTATTTTCAGAAGCAACAAAAATTATTTGGTCAGGAAACCAAATATAAACATACTGCAGAAAATAGAAAAAAAGAAACAAAATTAGAAAACCAGAGAGAAAACCCACCTGGCTTACGTGTAGCCCACCTGGCCCAACTACTATTGGCCCAGCCCACTGGCCCCCTGCCAGTCATCAGCCACCTCCCGCTAGAGCAGGTAGGCAGCTGCCTGTCGGCCGCGCGTGCCGTCCTGGCCACCTCCTGCTTGCCACCAAGGCGCTCCTGAGCTCCCTTCGCGCGCCACGGAGACACCCCGACCCCCTGGACATCTCACTCCTCCCCCTTCGCCCTCTCTCTCTCCTCTGATCGCCATGGCCGACGCTACCGAGCGCTCGCCGCCGTGAAGCCGCAGCCACCGCCGCTCCCTCGTCGCCTGGACGTGCCCATGAGCTTCCCCGTCGTCCACTTCACCGAGCCAGCCGAGCCCCGAGCGCTCGCACGCCCCGGAGATTCTTCCCCGACCTTGCCTTGCCGTTCATCCGCCAGGGATCCCCCTCGCCGTCCTGCTCGTCTCTGACCTCCCCCAAGTTCGCCGTCCATCTTGCCCGACTTGCCGAGCCACTGCCCCTGCTCCCCCTCTCCGCTCTCGCTCTCGCACGCCGTAGCCGCCACGCCACTCACACCCGAATGCCGGCCCCCACCTTGAGCTCGTTTCCGGTGAGCTCCGGCTGCCTTAGCTGCTACTGCTTGCTGCAACGGGCGCGGGTGAGCTCCAGCTCCCCGTAGCTGCCCTCGGCTGCTTGATTGGGCGCCGGGGAAGCGATCCCGAGCCCCGCCGCCGCGTCTGTGGACACCAGCGTCGAACCGCCGGCGGGTTAGCGTCGGTTGACCATGGGTTTGACCTCCCCTGGGTCAATGACAAGTGGGGCCCGTCTTGTTAATTAGTTTAGTTTAGTTTTAAACTTAATTAGTTAGCCCTGTTAGACTGACATATGGGCTCCAGTGTCAGGTTTGACCTGGGCCACCCCTGTTGACACGCTGACGTCACTCAGACGTCATGCTGATGTAGTAATTCCCTTTTCTAGATTTACTCTTATTCAAGAAATTCCAGAAAATAGTGCTAACTTAAGAAAATCATAGAAATTAACCTGTAACTCCAAATGCAAATATTTATATATGAAAAATAATCAGAAAAATCCAATCTTTCCATCTATACTGTTTTCATACATGTTAGAACAACTTATGGCTGCTGTTTAGGACAGATCATATAAATGGCATTTGAATTTCACATATGGAGTTTGAATTTGAACGTAGGGTTCAAACCAACTTCATTTAACTTTGTTGCTAGTTGCATTAGCTCAAAACACCAGCATGTTGCCATGTCATGATCATGCATCATAATGTTGCATTGCATTGATTGTGTTTCCTCTTTGTTGTCGGTAATTGTTCCCCCTCAGTAGATGTGGTTCCTACGATGAGATCGATGACACCGATGAAGAGCTATATTATCATCAGGAGTGCCAGGCAAGCAAAACCCCCTTGTTCATTCCGATAAAATCCCACTCTCTCACTCCTGCTCTCTTTTACTGCATTAGGACAACAACGATTCAAGTGTTACATGCTGCGGTAGTTGAACCCCTTTCCTTTGCATGATCTGTCATTGCCACAGTAAATAGATGAAACCCACTAGCATGAGTAGGAGTTGTTTGAGCCTTGATGTGCCTAGTCATTCATGCTTGTTTGTCATGCCTGCTATTGCTTAGAGTTGTGTCAGGTCTGATTCACCGGGGATGAATTGGAAAGTTGTGAACATGTCCTACTGTTGAGAGCTAAGTGTGTGAACACGATTTGATAAAGGTAGGGGTGAGAGGCCATGTAGGAGTACATGGTGGGTTGTCTCATTGAAACCGTCCTCAGGAACTGAGTTCTGTGTTTGTGATCCATGAACAGTTACTACCACACATTGGGTTCCGGTAACTCGACCCCTCTCGGCTTCTTAACCACCCTTGTCCCTTGTCCAGGAGTTGCAAGTAGTTTCTGGTGTTTGTAGTATGCTGGAGGCCGTGCGCTGCGCTGACCCGAGGGGTGGGCTGTGATGCGGTAGGCACGTGGCCGGGTATGCCAGGCGCCCGTTTGGTGTCGCGGAACCCTGTACACATCATTCAGGGCCGTATGTGGAAACCTCGGCCGGACTCCCTGCCGATGGAACCTGAATAGGCGATAAACCTGGACTAGAGACTTGAGTGTTTAGGTAGGCCGTGGCCGACACCCTCGTTGGGCTTCCGCTTGAAGGTTGCCGAGTACATGTCGTGTAAACGACGGTAAGTGGTGAGAGCATGTGTGAACAAGTACACCCCTGCAGGGTTAACATCATCTATTCGAATAGCCGCGTCCGCGGTAAAGGACCCCTAAAAGAGTTACTTGCAGTCGTAGGGAGACGTTCTCGTAGGGAGACGGGAGCGGATCCATAGTGGTGTATTAATATGGTGAATATGTGGACTCATGTGCACCACCTCAAAAGAGTTACTTGCAGTCGTAGTTTAGGATAACCATCGAGTGAAAGCTGGCTTGCTGCAGTTAAACTCCACCACCCCCTTTGTTGATACCGATGCATATATAGTTAGATCTGATGTAAGTCTTGTTGGGTACATTTGTACTCACGATTGCTTAATTTATGTTTTTGGAGAGAGACTTCAGTCTCGCTAGTAGTTCCGCATGGACTTTGACGTTTAGCTTGTTACCTCAGCTACGATCTTGTGCCCTCGGCAGGATCTTGTAAATAGTCAGGCTTCTCGGCCTTTTTCATTTGTAGTTGTCTGTACTCAGACAAGTTAAGCTTCCGCATGTGCTTGTTGCTTGTATGCTCTGTATGTGGGTTCATGAGACCCATGTTTGTAATGCTTGGCTCCTTGGAGCCTAATGAATAAATACCTGAGTTGTAGAGTTTTGTTGTGATGCCATGTTGTATTTGCACATGTCGAGCATATTGTGTGTATGATTTGAAATGATTGGTATGTGTGGGATCTGACAATCTAGTTGTCTATCCTCGGTAGCCTCTCTTATGGGGAAATGTAATCTAGTGCTTCCACCGAGCCATGGTAGTCTGCTACAGCCCGGTTTACCGGAGTCCCGTTAACCCAGTTGCTACTGCTCCGGAACAGTTAGACTGGCCGGCATGTGTCCTTCTTTGATCCTGTGTCTGTCCCTTCGGGGAAATGTCACGCGGTGTCTTTCGGAGTCCTGCTAGCCCAGTTGCTACAGCGCAAATTCACTCGCTGATGACCGACACATTCATTGCTGGGTCATGTGTGCCTGTCCCTGTAAGTTAGTGCCACTTTGGGTTCACGACTAGTCATGTCGGCCCGGGTTCTCTGTCATATGGATGCTAGCGACACTATCATATACGTGAGCCAAAAGGCGCAAACGGTCCCGGGCCAGGTAAGGTGGCACCCGTGGGAATACCGTGCGTGAGGCTGCAAAGCGATATGATGTGTTACATGCTAGATTGAGGTGGCTTAGGATCGGGGTCCTGACAGCTTTGGTATCAGAGCCTGACTGCCTGTAGGATTATCAAGCCAAACTGGTCGAAGTTGAGTCTAGAAATGCTTTATTTATATAAGGTTGATTGTGGAAGGGAACATAAGGCTATTTTTACTCCTTTACCTTATGCCCTTCTGATCTGAGTCAACCTCGTCTTTTCTACGGGGGTTAAGAACTAGGCTTCTCATCTTTCTATCAGGATCACCTGTTACTAATCTATAGACCTATAATATTGATGGTTTCAAGCCCCAGTTCAGTTCCTACTACTTATGGGTGTTGACAGTTCATCTCAGAACCTTGATACTATGATGATCCCATGGTTATGCCACCATTTTGCAGGATGTCTCAAATCTTTTCGAGCATTTACAGCCGTTATGCTGTCCGAGTCATCCCAGGTTTCTAAATAGTCTGATGCATTTGCAAATCCCTTATTTCCATTCTCAATTTACCTTTGGGCCGGATTAACCACAGTAATTGCTGAATTGAGGTACTCTATTGCCTCGACATATAAGTTGGAGTTATTATTATGACCCTAGGTGTCTTAGGGGATCATCTAGTAACCTAGCCATGTTTTGTGTCCCAGTGTGATGATTTTGGCCATTATTCTCGAAAGCATCCCGTGATGCCATTTAGTTAGTAGGCATTCTATTCCTGGGTTCTTGAACCCGGGATTCACCCTACTTACCTCATGTTGATAGTGTTGCTAGTTCCTTTAGGATATTAGTAACCTTTGCGATAGTCCTCGAGGTTCATGGTACATCCTTCTTCCAATTACCATGAACCATTCTTCGTAGGAGTTCTTTTGAACCAAAATATCACAACCAGAGTGCTCTTGATGAGATCTCCATTCTATATTGTGAATCTGCCAGTTCTACCCTTTCCGCATGGGTTATCTGAAAGAAATGTTGAGCTTCGCTCAACATACTAATCTATGCATCCACAACTCAGAAAAACATATGTTCCTTTGAGTTGTTCCTCTTTCGTTGTATCCTGACCTCCGTCTATCAAGTGATAGTCAGGAATAGTTGTGCCATCGTGTTCGTCGGTGTCTATTATCCTTGTGGTCCGTTAAGCCATTCTATTTTGGAATGACTAGGAGAAACAAACTCCAGTACCTTATACATTTCTAGGATTGGGTCAAAGTGGTTGTATTCCGCAGATCAAAATGCCACTCCGGCTTTTGTTCTGTTCTACCCTGGAGTATTACCCCCCTTTATGTCAGGATTGTCATGAGAATTGCACGATCTCTTATGAATTCTTGACACAGTAATACTTCTTGCCATCATTGTTCATTTCTCGGTTCGGTGTTATTGTAACCAGAATGCCGACAAGTGAACCATGATGTGTGAAATTAATACTCCTAGCAACCATGTTGCTTGGTAGTTAAAGGACAATATTCTCATCTTTAGCGTGTTGGCTTTTGAATCACCATTCTAAGATGGATTGTGCAACTTAGTCCTTATTTCTGGTGCACTCTTCGATCAATGAGGTAGGATTATTCAATCCCTCACTCTTTTGATCATATCATCTTGCCCTGAAGAGCAAGGTTGTTCTCGAGCTTAGTAACATATCGGTGGTTCGTGATTTTCCGAATATCTTCTCAGAAGTATTACTAGGTTGTCCCCTGACTGTTATGTTGAGCTCGTGATCAAGTTGGTTTTCCTCTAAACCAGCCATTCTCCAAGAATCTGTGTTGGATACCCCTGAGCTAGTTGGTTAAGCTAAAGAACAACTTGGAGAGTTGGAAGATAAAAGCTTTATCCGACTTAGTTCATTCCAAAGGGATAACTCTTTGTACATGTGTGTTGAAGAAAGATGGTATTTTCAATGATTGACCCTCGTGACCAGTTAATGGACATATCATCTTATCCAAACTTTGATTTGAGTGTGGTCTATCCTTAAATCAAATCAGAACCAACGATGTTCGTAATGTTGTCTTACTCGTGGTGGTTTCCTCGACCAGACACCGTTATATTCTTTGGGTCTGACCAATGCTATCGCTTTGTTCACATAGTTGTGGAATTCCATCTTCATGGAAATCTGGATGACCTATTGTTGAGCCCGTCAGCAATATTTTCATCTTGTCCATGATTCATGTTGAACATTAAGCTAGTGTTGGAAACTTTGAAAGCATTTCTTCATGCTAGCTCATGAAGCATATGTTTGGATGAAAGAAGTGACTTCCTCTAATTCACGTGTGTTTGATGTAAGTTGCCACCGTGAGTTCGAGAGAGCTTGTTTTTCTTCCTATGGAATTATCCCAAGTCAATCATGCACGTGCGAAGTATTCTATGGTCCGATAGACTGATCATCTTCATTCCATATGCATCCCTAGCACACCAAGCCACTGATTGATTTTTTCAAGGAGAAGAAGCTCCTTCTTAAGAGCTAACCCGGGCTTATAAAAGGACTTCGATATCCTTGATGATGGTTCCCAACCAGAACCCGGTAGCGTTTCATTGTAAGACTAGTATGTGATCATGCTTGTCTTGGACAACGTGTTCACCTATATGTAGCAGAACCAGCTCATGTTTTGGAGCTTGCTATCGTAGTTCATTTCTCGAGAATCTCGCAACGTTGTCCCATCAGGTTGTGTTGCAAACTTTCTTTTCTAGACATGATGTCTGAAGTATCATGTTACTAACCACATCTGAATCTCAGCCAGATATGATGGTTGGAACATTCCAACATTTGCATTTTGTCCCCAGCTTGCACCGCCATTGTGCCAATTTCCCATGGGCTGCCCTTCTCAGCAGTTTCTGTCCAAGATCATCTTCAAAAGTGGACTTACCATGGGTCCCATCCATTTCCGATGATAGGCAAAAATCATCCATTGCATTATCTTCAACTAGGTAGTCCACATCACCCATTCTAGTCGGAGTATGCCGTTCTTCCGAACTCCTTCAAGTAATCGATTGCAAATTGCCTTGGGCTGGTATGAAGATTTTTCAATGATCTATGTATCAAATGTATTTTTTTGCCACTTAAGGGATTAATTCTACGAGCCACCTTCCCTAAGGTGGCCCGTTATGGAGTCATGGCAATTAACTCCTTGCTACTTTGAAACCCATGCACCATATTATCTAAGCGTGGAATTGTTGCCTATCAAATTGAACCTTTGTTATCAGTTTCTTTCCATCCCTCTTGATGTGTGTTTTGTGCCTCGGCTCAAGAGATGTTTCCAACATCTCACTTCATGAGTTGATTTTGAGTTGCTTGATCTTCAACAAGATCGATTCCTGTAGAGTTTCCTTCTGCCGTCATCATGTTGGAAGAAGATCTCAAAAGCAAAGACGTCAAGATCAATTGGAGCAATGAATCAACATCTTCGAGAAGGGCAAATCAGATCATGAAGATTGTGTTAGCTTTGTGACCCCTCGGTCTTCTTACCTCACGTCTTGAATCTCGGGACGAGATTCTTGTTTAGTGGGGGTGAGTTGTCACAGGCCTAGAATTGCTTGTAACTAGTTGCATTAAAGCATCTATGCCTCATGTTAAAATTCAAATGAATTTGAATTCGGGATGTTCAAATCCTAGCACAAATGAATCCAACTAGGTTCAAATAAAAATCATTTTCAATGGACCCAAAATGCCCTTCAAAAATGTTCATGATTTATGGAAAAGGTGTAAACCTTATCCAGTGATGATGCATATTTTTCATTGGCATTTTTGGTCTCTGAATTAAGTCACTAAGTATTTGAATTGGCGCTATGAATTCCTATAAACAATTTTATAGCTCCAATAATTCTAGAACTTTATGTGGGGATCTAAAATAATTCAGTTTGCATACACAATTATTTTCAGAAGCAACAAAAATTATTTGGTTAGGAAACCAAATATAAACATATTGCAGAAAATAGAAAAACAAAAACAACATTAGAAAACCAGAGAGAAAACCCACCTGGCTTACCTGCAGCCCACCTTGCCCAACTACTGCTGGCCCAGCCCATTGGCCCCTTGCCAGTCATCAGCCACCTCCCGCCAGAGCAAGCAGGCAGCTGCCTGTCGGCCACGCGCACCGTCCAGGCCACCTCCTACTTGCCACCGAGGCGCTCCTGAGCTCCCTTCGCGCGCCACGGAGACGCCCCGACCCCCTGGACATCTCACTCCTCCCCCTCGCCCTCTCTCTCTCCTCTGATCGCCATGGCTGACCCTGCCGAGCGCTCGCCGCCGTCAAGCCGCAGCCACCACCGCTCCCTCATCGCCTGGACGTGCCCACGGGCTTCCCCGTCATCCACTGCACTGAGCCAGCCGAGCCCCGAGCGCTCGCACGCCCCGGAGATGCCGTGTCATGATCTCAAAACACCAACATGTTGCCATGTCATGATCATGCATCATAATGTTGCATTGCATTGATTGTGATTCCTCTTTATTGCCAGTAATTGTTCCCCCTCAGTAGACGTGGTTCCGACGATGAGATCGATGACACTGATGAAGAGCTATATGATCTTCAGGAGTGCCAGGTAAGGAAAACCCCCTTGTTCATTCTGATACAATCCCACTCTCTCGCTTCTGCTCTCTTTTACTACATTAGGACAACAACGATTCAACTGTTACATGCTGCGGTAGTTGAACCCCTTTCCTTTGCACGATATGTCATTGCCACAGTAAATAGATGAAACCCACTAGCATGAGTATGAGTTGTTTGAGCCTTGATGTGCCTACTCATTCATGCTTGTTTGTCATGCCTGCTATTGCTTAGAGTAGTGTCAGGTCTGATTCACCAGGGATGAATTGGAAAGTTGTGAACATGTCCTACTGTTGAGAGCTAAGTATGTGAACACGATTTGGTAAAGGTAGCGGTGAGAGGCCATGTAGGAGTACATGGTGGGCTGTCTCAATGAAACCGTCCTCAGGAACTGAGTTCTGTTTTTGTGATCCATGAACAGTTACTACCACACATTGGGTTCCGGTAACTCGACCCCTCTCGGCTTCTTAACCACCCTTGTCCCTTGTCCAGGAGTTGCAAGTAGTTTCTGGTGTTTGTAGTATCATTCGGGGCCGTATGTGGAACCCTGTACACATCGTTCGGGGCCGTATGTGGAAACCTCGGCCGGACTCCCTGTGGATGGAACCTGAATAGGCGATAAACGTGGACTAGAGACTTGAGTGTTTAGGTAGGTCGTGGCCGACACCCTCGTTGGGCTTCCGCTTGAAGGTTGCCGAGTACATGCCATGTAAACGACGGTAAGTGGTGAGAGCGTGTGTGAAGAAGTACACCCCTGTAGGGTTAAGATCATCTATTCGAATAGCCGCGTCCGCGGTAAAGGACCTCTGGGTTGCCTATACAGTTCATAGACAAGTGAAAGTGGATACTCTAAAATGTGCAACATAAGCGTGAGTGCTATGGAAGGCGTTCTTGTAGGGAGACGGGAGCAGATCCATAGTGGTGTATTAATATGGTGAATATGTGGACTCGTGTGCGCCACCTCATAAGAGTTACTTGCAGTCGTAGTTTAGGGTAGCCACCGAGTCAAAGCTGGCTTGCTGCAGTTAAACTCCACCACCCCCTTTGTTGATACCGATGCATATATAGTTAGATCTGATGTAAGTCTTGCTGGGTACATTTGTGCTCACGTTTGCTTAATTTATGTTTTTGGAGAGAGACTTCAGTCTTGCTAGTAGTTCCGCGTGGACTTCGACGTTTAGCTTGTTACCTCAGCTACGATCTTGTGCCCTCGGCAGGATCTTGTAGATAGCCAGGCTTCTCAGCCTTTTTCATTTGTAGTTGTATGTACTCGGACAAGTTAAGCTTCCGCATGTGCTTGTTGCTTGTATGCTCTGTATGTGGGGTCATGAGACCCATGTTTGTAATAATTGGCTCCTCGGAGCCTAATGAATAAATACCTGAGTTGTAGAGTTTTGTTGTGATGCCATGTTGTATTTGCACATATCGAGCATATTGTGTGTATGATTTGAGATCCTTGGTATGTGTGGGATCCGACAACCTAGTTGTCTATCCTTGGTAGCCTCTCTTATGGGGAGATGTAGTCTAGTGCTTGCACTGAGCCATGGTAGTCTGCTACAGCCCGATTTACCGAAGTCCTGTTAGCCCAGTTGCTACTGCTCCGAAATACTTAGACTGGCCGGCATGTGTCCTTCTTCGATCCTGTGTCCGTCCCTTTGGGGAAATGGCATGCGGTGTATTTCGGAGTCCTGCTAGCCCAGTTGCTACAGCCCGAATTCACTCGCTGATGACTGACACGTTCGTTGCTGGGTCATGTATGCCTGTCCCTGTAAGTTAGTGCCACTTTGGGTTCACGACTAGTCATGTCGGACCGGGTTCTCTGTCATATGGATGCTAGCGACACTATCATATACGTGAGCCAAAAGGCGCAAATGGTCCCGAGCCAGGTAAGGTGGCACCCGTGGGAATACCGTGTGTGACGCCGCAAAGCGATATGATGTGTTACATGCTAGATCGATGTGGCTTAGTATCGGAGTCTTGACAATAATCTCATAGTTAGAGGAACATGTATAAGTCATGAAGAAAGCAATAGCAAAACTAAACGATCATTATGCTAAGCTAACGGATGGGTCTTGTCCATCACATCATTCTCCTAATGATGTGATCCCGTTCATCCAATGACAACACATGTCTATGGTCAGGAAACTTAACCATCTTTGATTAACGAGCTAGTCAAGTAGAGGCATACTAGGGACACTCTGTTTTGTCTATGTATTCACACATGTACTAAGTTTACGATTAATACAATTCTAGCATGAATAATAAACATTTATCATGATATAAGGAAATATAAATTACAACTTATTATTTCCTTCAGGGCATATTTCCTTCAAACATGTCTGCCGACATCAAGAATGCCAGGGCCCAGGTTGGTGTTCCTCTTCTTCGTGGCGACGTTGATCCTGAGAAGGTCGAGCTTCACATCTTGCTTCATCATGAGCGCTGACCACCGTGCGTCAGATTTCTCCTCCCTCTTTGCGGCGTTGTTCTTGGCGTCTACAACACACTGTTCGATCGATGATTGCAGCCATTCTTCAGCGGGTGCCGTGTTCCTCGCTATCTTGGCTCTTTTGTTGCCACCAGGGCGCCCATCCGCCGCCCCCGGGGCAGGCGCGTCTAGCTTGTACATCTCCTTGGCCTTGGCGAGGGTGCGCTAGACGTCCCTCCACTTCTTGCACGACTCGATCTGGGAGAACACGTGAACGAACTTGAACTCGGCGTCGCTGTTGTCCTGGTGATACATGTTGAACATATGAACTATCTTCACACCCGAAGAACAAGTGTCGACAACATACACAGCGAAATAACTAATTTGGCAGCTGTACATACCCGACCCTCGATGTTGGTGCCACTTTCCGGGCGAGCCGCGACCTCCTCTAGGATCCCATGCCACTTGTTGCACACTGTCTGGATGGGTGCCCAATGGTCCATCATGGCCTTCTCGCCTCGAGCCATGTGGATGCCGGCGAAGTAGTTGTCGACCAACTTGCGCTCATTGAACGTCGTCTTGATCCTTCTCCAGTACGCGTCGATGTTCTGGTTCGAGCCGGTGATTGGGTCGATGCTGACGGTCTTCCATGCTTCGGCGAGGCACTCATTTTCCCTAGATGTCCACTTGACGTGAGGCTTGCCTGGCCTGGCATTGGCCGCCCGCTACTTCTTTCTCCCTGTCTGCTCTGACGCCGGCTTTGCCTCTTCCTCCGCCTCCTCTACCTCGTGCTCTCCACCTCCTCGGCATCGTCGTCGAGCTCGTCATCCATGTTCGCCGTTTCGTCTTGCACGTGGAACCCGGGGCAGGAAGCGGCGGCGACCGAGCCACTCGTGATGATCTCATCCATGTCGGTATCGGGGTTGCTGAACTGTGGTGCCGAGCCGTGTGCAAAGGGTAGGGCGCCCCGGCGCAGGCGAGGCTGAGTACGTCAGTGGCGAGTAGCTATACTACGTGTTGAGGCCGGCGATGAATGCGGGGGAGGGAATGCACTAATCGGGGTTCAGGCCGGAGGGGGAGGCACGCAGCGGCACACCATTCGGGAAGGTAATGTCGGGGTTGAAACCACCATGCACATCGCTGTTGGAGTAGCCAGGCAAGGCGCGTACCCCCATTGCGGTGGGGGAGGTGATAAGTTGGCCGGCGACGCGACACTCTGGTGGCTCCCCCCTGCGCGGCTTGTGCATAGTGCCTGGGTGGAAGGTTCCCCATCCCCACACAGAACGCCTCTCCCTGTGCCACCGCTGCCACGTCCTTGGCCCTCTTGATGTTGAGCCTGTTCCGTTGATCGGTGGTGACCGCCTCCCGGCGCGGAATGTCCACCCTCCACTCGGCGTTCGGCATTCTCTCTGGCCTTGCCATCGGCTTTCTCTACTTCGGCTGAGCGGAATCAGCGACAGCAGCGCGAGGGGCCACATACTTCTTCAGCGGCATGGCGGCTGTATCCGGGATAAGAGGAGGAGAATGGCGGGCGAGAATGGGGAAGCAATGGGCAAGATGGAGGGAAAGGGGGAGAAAAGGGCGTGAAATCGGCCGGTGTCACTGACATCAAGGGCCCACGCGCCTTTTCCCTTCAGTCGGCGCTCCCAGGCACCCCCCGGGGGGCTGGGTTAAGCTCGGGATCGCCGGTTGTTGTTTTGGCCCAAACCGGCGCTACACCACATCCTGGGAGCGCGTCTGGGCCGATTGTTTGCCACCGGCGCTAAAAAAGGCGCCCTAGTGGGCCTATTGGGGGTGGAGGGGCGAGTGGAGATGCTCTTAGTTGGGGTGGGGAGTGCCTGCGTCAGACAAGACGCTGGAGAATCGCCGAATTTAGAGGGATATCTGAGGGTGGCAGTGAACCTAGTGGTGAAGCCAACCTTTGAATAAGGGAAATGTTTTACACCTGTTGAGTACATTGATTATTAGAAAAGACGAGATAGACTATGCTTCATTCTTGCCTTGTCTTATACTTTAAATTGGTCATTGTACTCTTATATATATATATATATATATATATATATATATATATATATTTAGGGAGGGTCTATTATGATAACACCCCTTAAGACCTTATTCTGCTAACAATAAACCTTATTCTGCTAACACCCATACCCAACACGCGAACCAAACAAAACGAACTGCGGAACCCCCACGGCTCGACCCAGCTTCCTCCCATGTGTGAGGCCCCCAGTCAGATACCACCCCACCCGACCACCCACCTCCCAGCTTCTTCCTTGGTGAAAAATCCCCATCCCACACACCACTTCCACCAATTTCTCCTCCTCCTCCCTACCAGCCATCGTGCCTCCTCTCCCTTCTGGCCGGCACCACCCTATCTCCTTCTTTGGCACCGCGTGCCCGTCCCACTTCCCGTAGACATATTTCCCCAGGGCCAGCCTCGCCAGCAAGCCACTGCCATCCCGGGAGCACGTCGCCAGATCCTGGCTAGCCCGCACCCATCGACCTCCCTCCTCCCTGATGCCCCCACCCTCCATCAAACCCCAACCCCACTGTTGAAACGTGTGGATCCGGCGTGACGCCTTCCCGACCCGCAACGTCCTTCGCCCATCCCACCGGTCAAATCATGTCGAAGCACTCGGATCCGCGCGACCTTCTTCGTCCTTCTGGTCGCTGTAGCCACCACTTGTTGCGCCCCACTCCATGGCCTCATCTCAGCCGCGCGAGTGGTGGAGTCCTGACACGCTACGCCCCTGCTGGGCTCGT